>NW_020884873.1:41748557-41752002 GCF_003945725.1 Corapipo altera
TTCATGGTGATAAATTATTCCTTTAAAGTATCTGATAAAAGTTGGAATTGTTTGAAAAAAGTATTTGCTATTACAGGTGTTTTTGACCTGTTATTTAGAGCATATATGTTTCTGGCCAGCATTTTGAGTATATCAGCAGTCCAGAGGAAGAGATGCAGTTTGGCACTGCTCGTTTGCTAAGTGTGGGGTTACATCTACCTGGTACCATCTATTTTACTTCAATATTTTGTTGGATATGATTTTAGTAAATGCTAAGTTTTATCAGCATGTGGCTGTAAGCCAATTTAGGAAACTTATATGCAGAAAATTTGGAAGATCAAAACTTTGAAGCAGCAAATGTTAGTCATGTGGCTTTTCAGACATTACTGTGTATGTAGAAGAAAATTTGTGATTTGCCCATTTGTAGTCAATGAAAGCTACAGATGCAATCAGATGCTGACGGGGGTTTTGAAAGTGAGTGTGTGAGCTTTTGAGGGCTCATCTTAGAAATACACATTTTCTATTTTATTTCTCTTTGAGGCTTATTTGAGCTTTTGGTAAGTTGGTTCCCATAAAATAAATTTATTTTGATGTACCACCTTTCCTATGGGCCATCCAGTGGGAAGGCAAGGGTGGATCTGGTGAGGAGAAGAACTGAAGACATATTCTGCACCAAAAAAAGATAACCTTGCAAGTAGAAAATGCTGAAAACTGTAGAAAGGATTAATTAGCTTATGGACATTTTTTTGAAAATTAGTTTATGGACAGGGGAAAAAAAACCCTCAAGGGGGATACTGAAGGGAAAGGGGGAATGAGCAGGAGCCTGGATGACAAGTCAAGTAATCGTGAGGGTTAAACAAGTACTGTCTTATGAAAGAAGGTACTATCATAATATTCAAAGATCAGAGGAGGGGAATTATCAATGGTGGTTGTTTCAAGCTCCTCACAAAAAAAGTATAAAAAATTGGCCCTGGGTTTGCAGTTTGTAAGCCCTACAGACCTCGGAAGAAGCTTTTTTTTTTTTTTAAGGGAATTTGCCTGCTAGGCAGGTCTTCCCTAGCTCTCACAGTTCTAATTATTTCCTACTGCACTGATGCTTTCTCACTACTAAATTCTCCATTGACTGTAATAAAGTCTCCCTACTCTCAAGAGCTTGGAGAGCTGTCTTTTTCTTTTTTTTTTCTTTTTTTTTTTTTTTCTTAGGACTTGGAAAGATAGAGGGAGAAAAGGAGTGAGAGGAGTGTGCTTTCCAAGGTGGGGTTTCCCAAGCTGCTGTTGCTCAAGTAAGAATCTTATCCTAAAATTGGCTGCTCATTTCTGCGTGGGCTGTAGGTAAAGCACTCTACAGGCTTTTGCCATTATCCTATGTGTAAGGTACAGATCTTACAATACTGTACAGGCTACTCATATAGATAACACTGGCCTTCATAAGGATTAGTTTTTTTTCTAGCAAGTCAAAATAAATAGCAGGTGGAAATTAATTAGCCCTTCCTTGCTGTTTTAGGATGTGAACTAACTGTTGTTCAATAATCAGACGAGTGTGACAATATACTCCTGAATTTTAAAAAGCAGATAAATTATTGTGCCCCAAACTGACCTACTATTTTTATTAGTCCAGAAGAATTGAGATGGCGTGAAAAGAAAAGATACAGCCTCTAAAATGCAGGATAGCTTTTAGTTAAGATTGAATGTGATATTCTACCTTCAATACCTTTATCTGACTGTTGGTGCCAGTCAGTTAAAAGGATGTTCATTTAAACATCTGATAGATAAACCATAGTACACAGACAGTGGGAAAAACTGTGGCTTATAGTAGAGATAAATATTTTAGGCAATGCTTGTTTTTTCAGCTGCAGTTTAGCACAAATCAGGTGATCTGATTTCCTAATGCCTTCTCATGCCAGGTGAGTGCACCTGTTAAGGTAACGCTGCAGGAAGGATGCGTGTTTTGTTTACCTGGCACTGTGTGTGGGTGAAGATGGGAGGGATGCTGAACTGCTGGTTCTTGTCCTAAGTAAATAAATCTCATCTGTGGTAATTTTCAAAAATCCAGTTGTCAGTTTTATTGGAAATCTCTGTTCAAAAATGGCCTTCAGAGGCCCACCATATGAGCACCCACTTAAAAGTTTCTTATTACAGCTTGAATTCTCCAGAATATCAGTGCTTTCTGTGTCATGATCGAGGCTCTATTGTCCCATTGTTGCCTTTTTTGTCCATTTTTCAACTGTTACTTTACTCACAACTACCATCTTCACTAGTGAGAATATTCTAAATAGTAAAATAATTATATGGCTTTTAGTAGATGATTTTTTTTTTACCATGAAAATTCTGTTTTTTCTCATGAAAGATGCTGACTTTCCTCACTGATGCAGATGATACGTATTCTTTCTGATTAAGCTATGATACGTCCTGTAATGCACAACTGGAAGCTCCGTTTTCCTGAAAGACCTTCCAGCACAAGGTGTTTGAGCATACTTTACATTTTTACAGGGAAAACTTGAGTACATAGTAATGTATTAAGTCTACTAATATAAATACTTTATTTTACATCTACTAATATAGGTACTTTATTTTATGGTATTTCAGTAGCATTTGACCTAATTAGTGTTTTAAACATAATTGTATTTATTTATATTTTATATCTATATAGAATATATTTTTATATTATTTAATCATAATTTATGTGCATATTTAAAAATAAGCAGTGATTTATGTTTCTGCTTAACTCAAGATTTGAAAGCTAAATGTTTTAGATAAAGTGGAAAAAACCCCCAAAGCTTTACAAATATTCTCTTAGCTTTCCCATTTTTTTGTTCTCACATATTCAGCTATGTCCTTCATATTTGGCATTTTGATTTATTAAGCAATCTTAAGTATTAAAGACTTTTAGCGTACCAGCAAGACTTCAGATGCATTGTGCCTTGTGTCAATGATGAATTAATTCCAGCAGAGCACAAAAGTTACTATTATTTAAGCCTAGCTCGTCACCTCTGCTTTTACATCACAGGCCAGTTTGAAAAGGCTGTGTCTTAAGGAGGGAAGTGAGGCAATTGCATGGCCATTTGGGGAATCTCACGTTTGTGGTACTGAGCAGCGTGTGCTGTGGGTCTGGCTTGTCTATGGATCAACCAACATGGGCACCTTGATGCCAGCACAAGGTTATGCGTCTGAGGGTGTTGCCGCGGTGGTGGTCTGTGCTGGCAGTTGTAGGCTTCAAATCTCCAGCCCTCGGCTCTGTCACAGCGCAAAGACGGTGCCACTCAGGGGGGCCAGGACGGCCCTGCCGCGGGTCTCATCCGCTCGTCTGTCCCGGCACGTGGGACGGCGCCGTCGAGGGCCCGGGCTGCGGGCGCGGGGCGGGGCGGGGACGCTGCCGGCCCCTCGCCACCCCCTGGCGGCAGCTCGGGCGCTGCGCAGCTGCTCCCGCTCCCGCTCCCGCTCCCGCTCCCGCTCCCGCTCCCGCTCC
>NW_020884873.1:41752012-41759512 GCF_003945725.1 Corapipo altera
CCCGCTCCCGCTCCCGCTCCCGCTCCCGCTCCCGCTCCCGCTCCCGCCGGGCGGCGGCGCGGGCTGGGCCCGGGGCGGGGGGGAGCGGGGCCCTGCGCATCGGGCCCGGGCCGCCTGCACGGCCTGGGCCTGGCAGGGCCTGGCAGGGCCCGGCAGAGCCCGCGAGCCTGGCGTGCCATACACCCTGTCATAAAGTGAGGAGGTCTAATTGGGCTACGGCGCCCTATCCTGCTATTTGTACAAATAAAAGACCCCGTCTTGATGCAAAATAAACACAAAAGCGCTGTTGTGACTATAACAGGGAGTCATATACTAATTTATATAATAAGTGGTTGTGCACGCTTTATTCAAGATTATGGCTGCAAGAAATGGCATGAATTGCTGGGTGTGTTTAATGCTGGATTATAGCAATTTGAAACATGTCAAACACATGGCTAATGCCTCATGCTTCACTCATTCTTGCGTAAACCTGCATAGCCACCATCCATTATACCCTTGGTAACAACACAATTCTGCAAGTAAATATTGTTACACTAAGTAACCTTTCAATTCAAGTTGTTTAGGAAGAGAAAATGCAATCTTGTGCAGTCAGTTCCAGTGTCAGTTTAATGTTTCAAAAGGGAAGTGGTGTAGAGAATAAGTATCTGTACAGTGACTTGCTGGCTTAAAACATACATGTGTGCACGTGCGCGCACACAAAAAATGTACAGTTCACTTCAGAAGAGAAAAGTAAAAATGTAGCTTCTAACTTCACAGGAGGAGTATTTTTTTTTCTTTTTTTTTTTTTGTATGGGTGGTAGCATGGTTACCCAGGCAGTATTAGGCATTCAACCTGCTGTGCAACCACTCACTAAAATAATCTACAATTTCACTCTCTCGTGCACAGAACAGCAAATATTTTCCCCATACTTTTGTTCAAAATACCAGGTAGCAGAGCTTATATCTCACCTTTGGCACCCAGAGTTACGGAATCACAGAAGTAGGTGCTGGTGAATGTGTCTGTGAATGTGGGTGCATGTGTGCCTGTGTAGGCACGCTCATGACTGACAGCAAGTGTGACAGCAAGAGAAAAAGAGAAGGATTAGAAAGTATAAATGTGTATAAATGTATGTAAACAGGGACCTATATATTTTTTCTTGTCCTGTTGGAATTCCTAAACTTTCAGCCTTAGTATCTGGTAGTCATCCTATTTCCTTTGTATTTATTTATGATTATTATGCTAACAATCTCCTCTACTGTTGTAAAAGCAAGAAAAAAAGTGCATTAGTTTGCTTAGTAAGATGTTGCAGGTTCAAATTGTTTTGCCACCAATAACTCAAATTACTGATACATAGAGTTCAGAAATTATCCTTGTTTAAGTCTTTTCTGAACTTCAGTTTCGAGAGTTTAGAGTTGATAGTACGTACACACACGAGTGCATAGATTCATGTATATACATATGTGTGTGTGTATGCAAGAGAAGAGAAAAGAAAAAGATTCTATTCTCTTACTTTCTCCAGCAGCTCTTTTTTAGTTGCTGGCAGGGGGAGGGGGGTCGGCTGTGCACAACCAACACAGAACATTACTCAAGCCAAAGTTTCTGTGTTGTTTTTGAAAATACCCTTTTACAACTAGAAAAACCCCCACACTTTATTTTTAACATAGAATTATAGGGATTCTTTTTTCTTCATATAAATACTTCAATATTTCTTCAACTTCATTTCGAAATAAATTACTCTTTCTAGTATTGTTACTCTATAGTTTCCTTCTGTCTGTACACAGCTCTTGGGTCAGATTTGTTGTTTTCTGTTGCCAGAATAGTTACTGGTCATGTTACATTAAAGCAGATTCTGCTGGCTCACAGACATTTTAACTTAAAATGCAGAGCCCGAACTACACTCTGGGGCTTTACAAGGATACAAAATCCACAAGACATAAAACCCTTTGGTTAATATGAACTGGAAAATGTTTAACCCTTCTCTGCTAATTGTAATGAAAGAGTCAGAAATTTATGAAATTTCTGGATGTTTTCTAGTGTTTTGATTATCTAACATTTAAACCCCTTTGCCCTTTTCATGCGCTTGGCTAAATGTACCACTGTTATTGTCTAATGTTCGAATTTGTAAGATGAACCTGTCTGTTGGTTAAACCTTTGTTTGACTAAAAGAGGATTAATGTTTGAGTTTCCCAAATTTCCAAATCCTTGTAACGATACAGTTGATGAAGTGTTTTAAATAAATTTCCACTCTGATATACATATCTTTTTATTGAAAGTAAATATTGTAAAAATCGGAAAGGGCTGTCTGCTTCCACAGTTGTGGCATACCCGCATTAGAATTTTCATATAACTACTAAGGGCAATCAGACCCTTTTCTCTGAATATTTTAAACATTGTACATGTAAAATTTATGCCTAATTTGAATACTTATTAGCTGCCTAATCTCAGAAAAGAGTATTAGCTTTGTTTTTGCCTTGTAAAATTCATCACTGCATGTATCATATTTTCCATTTCTATTATTTTTCTTCATTGATGTTCATAGGTGTTTAAGAAGGGCTGTTTGTTCATAAACACATCTGGTGCTGCTGTTGTTTACTGGGCTATAACAGCTGCCCTCCTTTATGTTAACTGTGTTTGTGTTTAGGATTTTTGTATCCTGTTTTTTTTCTGACCAGACCATCCTAAATAACTCATCTTTTGCTATTTTAACATTCTTCACACAATATATACTTTCACTTTATCTTGTAGGTGCTTGTTTGTGGTAACTCATACTGCATTTTAATTAATATCCCCTGCACATTGTCAAAGTTGTAATGATCCTTTTTTCTGTGTTCTTTTGTTTGTTTGTTTGTTTTTCTCCCAGCGAAAGGCAATTGCTCATACTTTGCAAGGGAACAAATAGCTAAGTAAAATAATTAGGCTAAGCAGCAAGCTTTGTTTCCTTTCCTAAGTTTGCCTACACATCCCTCTCCCTTCAGAGGTGTCTTTTAAAATCACAGCTCAGCCAGGTTGTTGTGAGGACTCTGTCAGTACATCAGGAGTGAGGATGAAGGAAAGTAAGGTCCATTCTGACCCTGTGAGAGCAGGAGAGGACTTCGGTGGCTCTGAGAAGAGACACTGACCTTTCCATATTACAGATACAAAATGCGCCTTGAAATTCTGGTTTGTAAGGGCACATTGGTTCTTTATTTACTGCAAAGATTTCAACTGATCTTGGCAGGACATCTCATTGCTATCCTGAAAGTACAGTATATTTATGCAGTGAAAATGATAAAACATTTATTACTGTAGAGAAGGTAATATGCATAATTTATGCTGTTTTTAGCACAATCATTAGTGATATTCTTGATAGATTTTATTTCCAGCTTTCATATCTAATACATGCCTGGAAAATTAATTTTATATCTTTCATTTATTTGCCTATGTTAAAATTGAGTTTTAAGTCATCTTCAAGTGAACAGTTTGATTGCTGCTCATGCATAAGCTTAATTACTTCCCAGGAAGGACAGTATTAAATGTTTTAAATGTCAGAAAAATAAATGAATATCAGCCGTTTGATTAAAAAAATAGGCAATATCTGACATGTTTGCAGCAGGAGCTTTTTCTTAAAATGCCTCCGAGGCAAAATTTTATTTAGTCACAAAAAAGGAGAAGCCCATTATACTATTTATCATTGGTTGATACCATATGATTTGTATCACCCTTACAAAATTTTAATTTTGTATGATTAGCTGTGCATCATTAAACAACAGCCTTGCATAAGATATGCTGTAAAATTCTGACAGAATCAAGATAGTGAATATTTTAAATAAGGCTGTATAGTCATCCATGGTTGTCAAAGCTAGATAATAGGAAATATAGAGCAGTGTGTGAAATCGTGCCTTCACTTAAACTGGTTTTATAGGTAGACTTTAAAATGTAGTCGTTCATAAATGCTATTGACCATGCTCCTTGCGTGGTGTGTTATTTTGGCCGTTAAAAGTAAGCACACAAAGCTTGCTTATAGAAACCATAATTCCGGTGATTAGTAGCTGCATGAAATCAGAGTTTGCATCACATTTCTTGGTAAACGGCTCCTTGAGGCTTTTTTCTTCTTCTAAAGATGCTGTCTGTATAATTGGCAGAGAGGGACATCTTGATAATGGAAGTGCGAAGGTGTAACGCGTGTGTTAATTGATACTTCTTAATCACTTTTAGGTATTAAGTCATGATGCAGGAATCTGCGACAGAGACAATAAGCAACAGTTCAATGAATCAAAATGGAATGAGCACTCTAAGCAGCCAATTAGATGCTGGCAGCAGAGATGGAAGATCAAGTGGTGACACGAGCACTGAAGTAAGCACAGTAGAACTGCTGCATCTGCAACAACAGCAGGTAAGTTTGTTTTGTTTCCTGTTTGTTTTTAAACAAATAAAAAGGCTGTTTTCAGAGGGGCAGCCTTTTGCACACCCTCGGTGTGTGCTGAATGTGAAGTGTTGTGGAACTGAAGAGTGTGGGGCATTATTTGTTGTTGTTTTAGTGCACGTTAATGTTGAAATGCAAGGGTCCCGTTCTCGTGGTGGCAACATATTGCTGATGTGGCTGCACGCCACCACACTCACCCGGTGATTAAAGTCCCGCAGTGTATTTATAAAAGTTGTGCTGAAGCCTTGCAGTGTATGTTTTCAGGAACTGTTAGTTTACTCTGTGATTCGGTAGCGCAGGACATGGTGCAGGGTTTTCCACCAGAGGGCCACATTACTTGAGACTTTGCCTCGTTTGCAATGAATTGAGCCAAAGTCAGAGCTGGGCAGTGAAGGGACCTTAGTGAAGGGAACAGTCACTTCTCACAGTGAAGATGCTTTGCTGTCGTAGGTGTAAATAAAAAATGCTGGTTAGTTCAGAAGCACCGAAATAAAAGAGAGAATGTGTTGCTGCCTATGTGTGTGTGTGTGTGTGTGAGTGTAACATGGATGTGTGATTTTGAAAATATGGGAAAAGAGAGAAGCAGCTTTTCTATAGGTATGTTTCCATTCTCAATTTTAAAACATTTTTTTTAAGTTTATCTGTTTGTGTTCTCAACAAGTTAATGGAGAACTGCTATGTTTAAAACTGTAAAATTAAATTGTCCTCTGGCTGCTGAGGCAATCTAATTATGAGATGCAATCCATTAATTTTTGTCACTGTAAGATTTCTGTTCCTTTTAAAACCTGTGCAAACATAACTCCTGCTTTGTGTGCCTAAGGAGTTGCCCCCCCATCAGGGGACCCAGACTGTACTAATGCAGTGAAGCCCAAACAGTTTGTTTTGTAAACAATTGGAATCTGATTCTGCAGAGTGCCCAATACCAGCTTCGAACTCCTGAAGTCTTTGGTTACTTGTCTTCTCATCTGCTGAGGCCACTCAGCACCTTGGGAGTTTAAAACCTTGATTTTAAATACTGAGGCTTTTCATTACAATGTCAGGTATTGCATTAATGGAAGGAGAGTTGTCTCCTGTAAGATAGAATATTATAAACCCTCTGTTTTATAGAAACATGTTTTAACATGATAGATAAATTACATGTGTACGGGCCTCTGAAATAACAGGTCATAATAGCTCTTAAAATTGAATCATTTTTAGTGCTGAATTAAGCAGTGTACACTAGCTACATTTATAGTTAAATATTTTAAATAGTGACAGAAAATGTGGAGAAATGAAATAGTTGTAGATTGAAATATGAGAGGTTGTTAAGGCTTAAATCTGTGCCTTGCTTCAGATTTGAGTGTATTCAGTTTTAACAATTGAGCACTTACAGTATTACAGTCTGAAGAAATACAGGTTTCAGTGTCTTCATTAAGTTCTTAGCAGGTTTGCACCCCTCTCTATACATACACTATTATCTATATATGTACTTTGTGTTTTTATACTATTTTCATAAATTGTATGCATATACATATAGATATAAAAATTTAATGCTGTTTTTGTTGAAAATCATACCATCGTCTTTATTCAGGTGTTCAGATTATAACAGCAGTTTAAAATTTTTATTGAGAAAGAGTGTATTTAATTGGTGAAAATTTTTAGAAAACTAAATTTAAGTGAAACACTTTAAAATACAAAAATACCAACAGACTAATGTACCACTTACATGTTTCTCAAAGTAGTAGTCCTAGGCATGTGTAGCCAATTTGTCCATACAGTCACAGATTCCAGTAGATAGCATTTGCAAAGACCACAGAGAATTACAACTGAAGATGAAAATATCCAGTTGAGTACTAATAACAGACAGGTTCTGAGGGGACAGGCTTAGAAGTGACAATCTTTTCTTCAAAACTGTGATTAGATCTTAAATAAGCAGACAGGCAAAGTAAAACCATGGGTACAGTTAATAGGACTCAAGAGGCATTTTATGGTGGGGTCTGCACTGTAGGATTTAAATACAACTTGAGTTAGGCGTATAAATCCTTCTATAAAATATGTTGATGTGAAACATAAATACTAGTAAACATGCAGTAGGATGTCCTTTAGATAACGGGCATAGCTTTGTGCTACTTTTGTTCTTCTTCCTCACTCTGTTTCTTTTTTTTTCCCCTGTTTTTGACCAGATGCCTTTTGAAATATGAATTAAGAGGAAAATGATGGCTGGTTTGATTATTGTCACAGTAGTACCTCTCTAGAATGTCATTTTTAATATGCGACTTGTCTAACAAACTTTGAGAAGTAGAAAAACAGAGCAAACCCCATTGTACCTGCAGTTATTATTCATAAGAATTGTTTATTGTTTAAGTATGTGCTAGGTATAATGTACTCATCTCATAGTTTAACGTTCTGATTTTGGCTTCCCTGAGTCATTTTATTGTGGGCCTTCAAATAAACAAATCAAGTTTGTTGTAGCTTTTTCTAAAGGAAGCAAGATAAATGATCACTGGTTTTAATCATTTCTTTCAACTTGGCAGCTACATAAAGTGTTGCTAATGCTTAAGAATAGGTATGTCAGATGAGTAAAATCACAGAATAAGTTTCCACTAAAATGGCACGAATATTTACCAGGGAAAGTTAATAATGAGCAGTTTTAGAATATATACAAAGAGCAACTGGGTAAGTTAAATTGTTAAGTTACATACGTGGTGTATTTATAGAAAGTAAATACACTAAGTTATACTTCATTAGGTTCTTATAAGCAATTATTTAGAGTTTAGACAGTTCTGTTATTTGCTTGATGAACTATGTTGTTGTAATCTTTATATAGAAATGGGAAGTTTGACTTAAATCAGGGAGTTATTTCTCATCCATGTATCAAGACAGAATGACAGTACTCTATAATATATTGTAATATATACTTGGTGATAAATGGATTGGGTGCTGTCACAAGTCATTAGGTCGGCTTTGAAGATGTATGACTAGAACGTAAGCAACTTTTTATCTTACTGTCGATATTTATGAATTTATAAATATTACTAAAGTGAATATAGATTTTTACTATTAAAATATGATGGAAACTGTAATCTGCTCAGATTTGTTTCTTCTGCTTTTTTTGTCTTACGGTGAATATTCTGTCTTG
>NW_020884873.1:41764512-41872012 GCF_003945725.1 Corapipo altera
AGTGCCTGCACAGGTCAGTTTATTGGCAGCTTTATGCCACGGGGAATAAAACAGAACACCAAAAAGCAGGGCTGAAGTAAAAAAAGTGGTTGTCCCACTTATTATTAATCCTTCATTTGTTCTATATAGTCTTTAAAAGAAGGAAAAATTAAGTTCCTTTATGTAGGTGAAAAGCAAGTAGAGTTGGTAAGATGGAATGGAAGAGCACCAGAAGACTGCGTTACTAGATGAGTGACAGGAGCAGTTAGAATTATTGAGAAAGATAAAAGCCATTTGAAGAACTGGAATTAGTCCATGGAAAAATAAAAACAAATAAATAAAATTAACTCTTGAAATCCTCAAGAATATATGTAAGTAGGATGTAATGATGAACTTGTGCTACTTTTTCATCAACATGAATGCAGACATTAGAGTATTCTGCATATTTTTGTTTCCTAAAAGCCAAGAATAGGGTTGAGGAGTATATAACATTTACTGTTGTTGTTTAAAGCTGGAGAAGACAAAGGTCTGAAGATAGCTTCATAAGGGGTAAACCCAAAGAACCCTTCTCTGGACCTAGTTCAGCATCTATTAACTTCAAAGTAGTTGTAAAGACATTCACAGATGTGAGAATTATGTGAAGGGACTAAAAGATCAGGGTCAAAGATGATAAAAGGGACAATCAAGATAAATAGAAGACGTAGCTGAAGGGAGATAAGTGCTGTAGTTATATCTGAGGGGTCTCTCTTTGCCTGTGAGAAACATTTCTCACTTTCAGTCAGGTAAAAGAAAGATATAAATAACATTAGCCGAAACAGAAACACTGGATAGGAACATTAGCAGTGCCAAAAGATCTAGGTTCTTGAAAATAATTTGATTTAAATGTTCTCTTTGAGGACAATACTGAAGCTAAGATCACCAAAAAGAATATTATAGAAAACTGGAGTATAGCTTAACTTCTTAGGAAGTTCCATGGTGGAAAATCTCATGATAATGAGAAAGAAGTAGCATCATATAGTGGTCATCATATTGACCAGTGAAGCTTGAAGTTATAGACAACATAGCATATAGCAGCAAGTACCCCAATAGAATGGAAGTGTATGAGTAACAGAAGCCATCTAATCAGTGCACTGGAAGAAAAAGAGGGAGATGATGTAACAGGAAACAAAAATGTTCCCTAACCAAACATATGTGTATTTACAAATATATATAATTTTATCTGAAATATTAAATTGATCTTAGTGTTAAATTAGTTTGGTTAAGTGTATCAAAGGAGAAATAGTTATTTTAAATCGATGGTTTTAATGTCAGAATGACAGCAGTCACGACTGACAGCTGTTTGGTACAAGAGGTATTTCTGTGTTAATTAATTTATTTATTTCCATAAATAATTGTTTCTGTCTGCATAGAGAGTGCAATCAGTATGATTTGTTTTTTCTCTTTCTTTAGAGATCTCAGAACACAAAGAGGCAGACCTTGTATATATGTAAATGTCTAAAGAGGGCCCTGCTAAGTATGTAACTAATTTTTAGGAAGTATACTGGGTCACTGATTCTTCATAGTGGACATCAAACTAATCTACAAAGAAACAGTCAATTGTGTTGAAAATTTAAAATATCTTGCAGTATACCAGTCAGTCAAAGAAACAAATACCCTGTACATCCTCTCCAACACAATTGTGCAAATATTTTAAGCTATCAGAATACAATCTGAAGATCCTTTTGAAGCTAAGTGTGATTTGTAGGAATTAGATTGGGCAGCTTCTCTTTGTAAGAGAATCTGAATAGGTGGATTTTACATTTCTGAGTGCGCATATTAGGCTTGAAATTACTTTATAGTCACTTTGCATTACTTTGTGTAGAGCCTTTGCAGCCATGGGGCTGTTTAAGCTGGAACAGAACATTTATTATTATTATGATATTTCATGGTATGAATTGTTTATATATTGCCATTTATAATAATTCAAGTTTGATGTTGGATTTAGAGAAAAATTGGCAAAACTAATATGGCCTGTCTTTCAGGGATAATAGCAATAAAGCATTGCACAGGGTAGGATGCTTTAAATAAAGAGTCCATAGATACTTCTAGTACTGACCTCAAAATTACTATTTGTTTTATTAATTTGGGGATTTCTTTTATATCTGTAAACTGATTCTCTCTTCTTATTCACAGTGAATCCTTACACCTACTGGCTTTGGCTCTTCCTCCATGGGGTCTCCTTTTCCTCACACTTTCTGCTGGCTTTGTATCTGTCATTGTTGGCTCAGTTTCTTTTCACTGTGCTACTTTCACCTTTACCCTTTCTCATCTATCTGTCTAGACCACACAAGCTTCTTTTTCTGTCTGTTTTTCTCAGTCAAGCTTGATGCCTGTGCATACCAATCTTCTGTTTAACAAAGCACATCTCTCTATGGTTGTTGTAGTTTATACGGGAAATGTTTTGAGAAGTTGGATGTTTTGATCCTAGAATAGTATGTAATTATGTACAAAATACTTGGAAATGCACTCTTAAGAGATAGAATTAACATGCAGTGAAGTTCTTACTGACTTAAGTCATAGATAGCTAGCAAACAATTTTGTAAAGGCCAAATGTTGCCACTGGAGTCTCTACTATTAAACTGTGCCTGAAAAATCTAGGGATAGAAGGAATGATGAGTTGCTACCCAAATCCAAGGAACTCAGCAGCATGTCGCATTCCATCAAAGTGGGTATGTGTCTGCTCAAAATTAAAGATTGAATAAGGTTGCAATGGCAATATTAAGTCATTTCCAGCAGGAACTTCAACACAAAAACTCTGAAATTAGAGTGAGTCAAGGAAGAAATTTAAGCCTAAGATATAAGTTGTGATGTAAAACCTGTCTTCTTCCCTAGGGTGGCTTGAAGGGATACAGTCATAGTCGAATAAAGAGAAGATGTAACTTCCTTGTGAAGCTTGGTTTAGCTGATCTAACTTCAAACTAGTTTGTGTTTGTACTGTTAATGTTGTATCTACAATGTTGTAGAGTACAGTAAAATCTCAACTGCCTGAATATTTACTCATATTCTTTGACTTCTGAAGTTTGCCCTGAGCTATGTTTATCACTACCAGTATCCACTAACCTAGTTAAAACTTAGCTCAGATATGTCTCTCTGCTTGCGCTGCAGTCACAGCAATGGCTGCATTGTAGATGTGTTCCCTTATATTTGAAGGCTATATTGCTATTTCTTCTGTGTTGTATTTGCTGTGCAATTCCCTATATTATGCACCTGATCAAAATTGTTCAAATTGTTAGTTCTTTAGGATGATACTGTATTGTACAACACGTATTTTGCAGCATGCATGTGTGACATCTATGCATATGAGTAGGACATAAGTACATGTGATTTTAGAATATGCTACTTTTATAAATCAAACCCCAAGCATTTAATGGTGTTGATAAACAGATCAGTTCCAGGAGAATCCATGCATTTTTTGTTTGCTGCTTTCTTTAGGCTGTATGATCTTTTCATATACCTATATTCTTAAGATTCACCAGTTGCCTTTCTCCAAACTGTGCTTCAAACAATACTACCAGTTTTCACATTTAAAAGTCTTCACACTGTAAAGTTAATTTGTTATCTAGGAGTACTCTTTGTTTGAAATTCTTTTATCAAAAAGAAAAAGGAAGGAAAGACTGCTCTTCCCTGTATGCTGCATCTCCATGTATTCTGTAAATAATAAACTTCGTGTTTTGTTTTATTAATACTTTTAACTGTATCCTAAAATACAGGAAATTATAACAAAGCTTTCCAGTAAGTAAGAAGTCTTTTCTTTCACAAATTATTCTTCCAGGTGCAGCACCAGTCCATCCTTTGGTGCATTCCAAACCTGTGCATCTTATTATTTTTTGTACTGAAGACCTCCTGCAAGCCTCAGAAACTTTTGGTCCTTGTTTGGTTTTTTGGGGGGGGGGATTTTGGTTGGGGGGTTTTTTTGGGGTTTTTTTTTTGGGGGGGAGGCCTGTCTAAAAGTTGTTTTTCTCAAGTGGTTTTACATTTTAAGTTCTTTTCTTCATTCTTCTATAGATTGTTCTGTGGAAACTTGTGTTGATCTTTAAGGCTTTGCTATCACTTTCCTCAGAAGAAATTGCAAAGAACAGCCTATCTTCTCTTTCTCTTAAATCATACAGGCCATAAGGAACCATCCAGTCCTAGACTTAAAGATTTGGCTTCACAAGTAAATGAAGTTAACAATAGAACCTATGATCTGATATAGACAGCACTAATGTGAGCAGAGGTCTTGTGTTTGTGGATCTGAGTTACAAGATCTGCTGAATATTCTGTTGAATATTATACTGATTTCTGGCTGGATTGTTTCTAATAGTCCTTCATCTCAGTTAGCTTTAATGGTAAAAAAGAAAAAAAATCACAGAAAACAAAATGCATGTAACATGAAAAATTGTCAGGGTTACTATGAAACACTGCCTTGTACAAGATACTATCTATCTGGTTTATACAGTGAACTTAGAAAGGAGTAGGTACACCGATGTGCTTGAGCTGGTATTTCAAACAGTGAAGAAAAACACAGTTTAAATACAATTATCTAATATTGTAATGCAAAGACCTTACAAGTGAGTGTGTGTATTTGTCCTAAAATGGAATATCTCCCACGTCCTTTCAGATGTGAAAGAGCTAACACATTATGAAAGAGAAATGCTTTAGAAGTAGGGGAATGTATTTTCTACCAACACCTTTCATAACAGAGGAGTATCTCTAGCATCCTGAATAAATATGTGTTCACTTTCTGTGTTTTGGCATGACAGCAGTCATGTTAAGAAATCGTCATCATAGCCTGAAACATAGAATAGATCCAATGTAAGATTTGCTTCTCTTTACTTTCTTTATAGTCTGGACTTTCAGGGGAGTGACTGGCAGTGCTTCAGAAGTGAGTGTACCTCCAGCTGGGGAGGTGAATATCATCTTATTCTGTATCCTTGGAATAATTGATGTGAAGTAAATGCACCGTTAATATTAGTCCTGTGAGGTTTAAGTGTTTTTTTAATCGTATCTAAAGTATTTATCGAAAGTCCTAGGAAAATTGGAACATTTATGGATTTAATGGAATTTCAAGCAGAGTACACAAAAAATAGGTGAAACTTCATGAAACAGTTACTTTTGGGATTCAAAAAATTTGGCGAAGAGCTACAGTTCTATCATTGCTTGTGAGAACATGAGGAAGGTGGTAGAATATATCTAAATTATATGCAGTAATGAGACACACAAAAAATATTTTTGTCCTTTCAGAAATGTGTTTAAGATTAACCTTTATCTATTTGCAGTCTTATAGGTTTCTCAAAGTTTTGTTTTATGATAATCCATGAATTAGAAACATGCTGCCATACTCAGAGATGTGTTTTGAAGTTTCAAAGATAGAACCAACTCTGAAATGGTAAACGAAATCTGTCCTACAGAATATATTCTAAAACATTTACTTAACACAGAAAACCAAGGAAAATGGGTAAATTGATATTTATCCCTCTCTACTTGGTATGAATCCTTAAAATTCTATTAAGTCACTCAAACATTATAATTACTGAAAGGTGTGCTCTGCATACCTGGTAAATATGAAAATGAGGAGGAAACACATCTATGTAAAATGTCCTTATGGGTTTCAGTGACAATCAATGTTTCTTAAATTTGTTTTAGAGGTTAAATGCATGATAAAATGTCCAGGTTATACATTATTTTCTATAACTGACATACAGAGAAAGAATAGGGTTCCTGTATTCAGAAGCAAAAGAGAAGGCAGCGCTGGGTTATTGGTAAAGACGAGGAGTTATGAATTATACTGGAGGCTCAACTAGGAAGAGATCAGAGAAATAAGGTGGATTGTAGAGTGAAAACTGAAGGTTAAAAACCTTTGGAGCCCTTGGGACAGAAGAAACTTGAGCTAGGAGCATCCACACTTGTAAGTAGAGCAGCCTTTGTGACCTGTGATGCATCCAAGGCAGTTGTTCCCACAGATGATGCTCTGTCTCCATTCCATTTCTTGGATCTTTCCCACATTACATGATATTCTCTCTCAAATGAATCTCCCCACTTCTTTACAGCCCCCACCTATCCATCCCTCTTGAACACGCTGTTTTTACAGCCCCAGCTTTCCAGTTCACAACCCTGATGTCTGTTGATGCTTGTCTTATTCTTTTGGCTACCTCTGACCACTGGGATCTGTCCTTGCTCACTGCAGCTGCAGGCCTCTTCACAGAAGGAGAAAGCAACTTGCTTTTTGGCATTGTATAGATACTGCACTTACCAAATTACCTAAAAAAAATTATGTACTGACATGACTGTCTGTCCTATTATTCTGAATGAACCAAAAGGAATCAAGTAAGCATAGGAGACTGAGAACAAAATTCTACTTGCTCAAATTTAGTCATAATGCTCAGCCAAAACTCTCTTATTTTTAAAAGCTATCTCAATAAATATTAACAAAATATAGTATAGAAAGCATTTTCTGTGTCATTTCGGTTGTGATAGAACTCTGAGAAATGCAGAATAGGAAAAGTAAAATTTTAGCAAGTCCAGAAAAGCATACTAAATGTGGAATTTTAATTTTTGTGTCATTTAAGCTCTGTGATATTGATTATGTGAAGTACTTGCATTAAAAAAATATGAACAGTGCTCTCAGATCTAAAAAATTGCATTTTACATTTTTTTAGAACTCAGTTATGGATAACATTGTACAAAATGAAAGCAAAAATATATTTAAGATAAATACCTTGGTGCTATGGAATTGTTTTGCATTTGGACAGTAATCTCTAAGATTAGAATTGGGTAGCTAATGTCAACTAACACTAAGTGTTATAACACATTTGGGACTCTGCTACACAGCAGAAACAGTAGGAGATGCGTAGCAGTAGAAACAAGAAAATCATAAATTTAACACAATAAATTTACATTGATAGTTCTTTAGGGAACAAGCCTGCTTAATTGAAGAAGACATAAGCACATGTTTAGCTGCTGTGTTTAATAGAGAATGTGTAATACATTCCTAAAAAAAGCATATACTTAAAGAGTTTAACTGACGTAAAGGTAACTTCACAGAAGTCATGGAATAAAAGCCTGTGTATTTCTGAAGTATATAATTTAAGGATCCTTTTTTATAGGCATAAAAAGTGCGAGCTCATACTGAAAACAAATGTCATGTGTAACATGTAGCACTGTTGCTCGAAATGCTTAAACAATAAATACAGTTAACTTCTTTCAATTTTTTTGCCCTCATGCTGGCATCCTTAGTTACACAAATATAAGGGTTACAAGACTTAGCAGTCAATAATTAAACTCATTAGTAAGATTTGTAGTTTTGCATCCTGTGCTTTTTCTGGGCTACAAAACAGAAAAATGATTAAAAACATCACCACTCAATGCCACAGCATTTTTTAAAGATATAACCTTTAATATATCTCAGGCTTTAGATATCCAGACTTCAAGATGAGTTGGATCCAAAGTAATATTAAGGGAAAAAATGTTTACTTTTAAAATTCTGATTTAAGTTATTTACATTGGAATGGATTTTTTTTTTAAATTAGTCCAGCTTAAATTTAAAATTTCAATTGTGAAAATACTTCTATAGACTTAAATCTGCTGCAGCCTCTTATAAGAAATAAATTAGATGTTCAGACCTGTTGCATCAGTGAATTGTCTTCAAATTTCAATGAAACAAAAGCTTAGGCTTTTTTAATTGCTGTCAGAATCAAAGGAAGACATGCTAAATTTCTCAATTTAGTCATTCTATGTGAAAATGTTGCCATGTCATCCATTTAAGTGTCTATCATTAAAATGCTTTTAATTAGACTGAATGCTAGTACTTACCTGTTTTTTACTGCAGAAATATATTTCTGCATCACAGGAACATGTTTCTGTTGTCCCTCAATGTATATGCTAATTCAAGGCTGAAAAGTCCAGTGATAACTAATAGGTCAGTCTAACTTGTTTTCACAGAATACTCTGGGTTGGAAGGGACACACAAGGATCATCAAGTCCAGCTCTCAAGTGAATGGGCCCACACAGGGATTGAACACACAAACTTGGCATTATTAGCACCAAGTTTTAACCAACTGAGCTAGTTCAGGGTTCTTTTTTCGGATTATTTTCCTGGCAGTCAGGTATCTACTTCATTTTGGAAAATGTAGGAGGATGTTTCTTTATGTGCCTGTATGTGTCTTTAGCCACTTTAGAAAAGAAACTTCTGCTTACTAGAAATTATTGACCAGTTCATTCACTAGAATAAAAGAGTCATTGTATAATAAATGCCTAAACTTTGGATACTTTTAATAATCTAATAAATACAGAACAGTTTTAAAATAGTATTTTGACTCTAATTCTACTTTCTTTCTCAATGCAGTCTCGCAAGATAAAAAAATAAAGCAATATTATTTTCTAAACGAGAAATTAATTCAACTTAATTAAATGTAAAAAAAGGAATTTAAATGTGCATTACATAATAGCAAAAATAAACAACTAATTTAATGTAAGAGCTCATGCTTTATTTGACAGTAGCCTAGCCTAATGGTTCAGTGAATCAGTGACAAAGAACTTCTGCTTAGGCAAATACAAAACAAGATTTAAAATCTAATATTTAAATCAAGGGTTCCTGCTTGCTGGTTTAAATTGTCATTAAAACTGGTGATTTAAATAATTTAATTTTAATCATTTCATCCTATTAAATGGCTAAATAAGAGAAAATGCATAGCCAAGGGACTAGAGCAAACCTCTTGGAGCTTCCTCCCAGCCCTGCTGCTTTTGATAAATGTATAACAAGGCTTTAAAAGTACGTTATCTTTACCTGACAGAAATATATTATGATAAACAAGAGCTGACTCTCCCCTCCACATTTTTCAGTGAATGTGATACGCTAGGTATTTGTTTAGGGATTTAAAAAAACACAGAGCAAGTTGGACAGGTAGCAGACTGGTCTGGGAACTGCTTCCACTCATCCTCAGAAATGTGAGTTGTTTTACCTCGTGATGGAATGGAAAAACTCTCTTTATTTTGGTGTGACAAATGAGTCTTCATTTCTGAGGTTTATCTGGTCTCTGGGTGATTAAACACTGAAAAGTGAAGTTTCGGGTATTTTTATCTTAGGGAGATATTTTGGAAGGCCACGTGCTCTTCAAGGAGCCAGCTTCCACAGGCTCACTCCTTAGCTGTTGGAGAAAAGTAGACTTCCATGGTCTTGCATGCACTGGGGAACATGGATTGTATTGTGATCCTTTGGTTAGTCACAGAGCCAACAAACCTCAAAGGATTTGTTTTTGGCAGAAAGAATGGTCAGCCTGAATCTATAGGAGATGAGCACATGGCTCCTGCAAAGATCCCCTGTGGTGGGAGTCCTTCCAGCCATCGCACATGGTGAACCTGAGGAACAGTGAGCTGCCCTAGCATGTCTCACCAGCACGTCACACTGCACTTACTCAGCTACAGGACAGCGCTGTGAAGTGGCTGTGCCTCTCATCCATGACCTCAGTGGCTGTAAGGGGTCTGGGAACTTAAAACAAGACTAGGGGACCATTTTCTCCTGTTGGGTTGGGTTGATGAGAGGTGACCTAAAGAGAAGAGGAGGCAGAGAGATTGGGCAAGGACAGAAGGACTTGGAGGGAAGCAACTGCAAAATGGGAGAGGCTGGAGGATGGAATAGGTTTGGGCAGTGAACAGCAGACCTGGAAGAAGGAAAGGATATAGGGAAGTGGAAAGAGAAAGGGAAAATATGTGGCTTGGACCATGTTTTCTGAAGTGCTTTTTCATCTCTCCATCTTCCCTGCATCCTCCCAGTGGTAACTTCTTTTTCCCATGAAAATATACTCAATTTATTAAGAAATAGACATTATGCCAATAATGCATTTGCCCAATTACATTTAGTGTGATATACTTGTAAAAGTATTTTCAGTCACAGTATATATATGATAGTGAATTGGGTATTTTTTTTTTAATTGCCATTCTTTAGCACTATATAGTTTGTTACTGTGGTTCTTTGCCTGCATGAGGTTAATGCCTCTGTGGTAGAAGCTGTGAACATTGTCACAGGAGCTGTTCAAGCCAGTGTAAAACTTCATGTCCTGCGGCTGTGATACTGTAATGCCTCTCAGACATATGATCTCTCATAATTTGAACAACCTGTAGTAATTTGAATGTAGATCCTCTCAGGACTGAAATGGGATAGTTCTGTGTGGAGTGGTTGTCCTCCATCTGTCCCGTATGAAGGAGTTATCAGGAGTTCAGTTGGAGTTGTTCATAGACAGAAAAAACTGCAGCAACAAACCTGAGGTGATAAAATTCAGACTGAAACAATAGTATAGAAGTGCATATGTTACTGACATCCTGACTCATACCAAGAGACTGATATTTTATATACTGTGGGTCATCTTCGTCATGGCTGGGCTTCGTGAACGAAGATTTGGGAAGGACTCTATCCACGTTTGTTACAGGTGCGCTGGTGGCTAAAGAGGCCGATACGAGACAGGCATGTCCGGCTGCAAAAGGCACAACAGAAAGACTCCTTAGGTGGTATATTCTGCAAAGCACGAATCTTTCTGCGTTGTCTTTTCTCCTCCAGAGTGATCCTGTGTGCTTTCTCAAAGGCATCAGCAGCTTTATAGATGGTGTGTCTCCAGATCTCCCGATTTGAGGCCAGAGTAGACCAGTTATGTTGATCAATATGGCCAAGACTGAGATGTTGTTTCAGGGAGTCCTTGTACCTCCTCTTTGGGGCTCCTCTCATGCGGCAGCCGGTGGCAAGTTCACCATAAAGCAAGATCTTAGGGAGGCGGTGGTCCTTCATCCTTGAGACACGTCCTGCCCAATGCAGCTGTGTTCTCAGCAGCATGGCCTCAATACTTGTGATTGCTGCTTGTTCTAGAACAGACGTGTTAGTCACATAATCTGACCAGTGGACGATTGTATGGAGGCAGCGTTGATGGAAGCATTCTAGGAGTCGCAGGTGGTGGTGGTAGATGACCCATGATTCAGATCCATATAAGAGAGTAGACAGTACAATGGCTCTGTAAACACTGATCTTTGTACTTTTGTTCAAGTGTTTATTTCACCAAACTCTTCTATGAAGCTTTCTGAAAGCACTATATGCCTTTGCTAACCTGTTGTCTATCTCTCCGTCAATCTTATCATCCAAGGAGATGAGGCTACCTAGGTAATTAAACTGCTGGACTGATTTGAGCTCTGATTTGCCAATGGTGATATGGAAGACTTCCTGAGGTGCAGGTTGATAGAGAACTTCTGTCTTCTTTAAGCTGACATCCAGCCCAAAGAGCTCAGCAGCGTCTGCAAAGCAGGATGTTAAACGCTGCGGAGCTGCTTCTGTGTGGGCAACAAGGGCGGCGTCATCAGCATAGAGCAGCTCCCGGACAAGATGGTTTAAGGTCTTAGTGTGGGCCTTCAGTCACCTTAGGTTGAATAGACTTCCGTCAGTACAGTATCAAATGTGGATACCCTCCTGATCCTCGAGGTCTACCGTGACCCTTTGGAGCATCATACTGAAAAAGACTGTGCAAGAATGCAGCCTTGTTTCACACCATTAGTTATTAGAAAGGGCTCAGAAAGTGCATTGCCATATCTGACTTGGCCGTGCTGATCCTCATGGAGTGAGATGATCATTTTAAGGAACTTGGGGGGACATCCTAAACGTTCCAAAATCTGCCACAGACCTTTTCTGCTCACAGTATCGAAAGCCTTGGTGAGGTCAACAAAGGTTACATAGAAACCTTTGTTCTGTTCCCTACACTTCTCTTGCAGTTGTCCGAGAACAAATACCATGTCTGTGGTACTCCTATTGGCTCTGAAACCACATTGGCTTTCAGGTAGAATTCCTTCTGCTATAGTGGGTCTGTTCAAGAGTATTCTTGCCAGGATTTTGCCAGCAATGGAGAGCCAAGTGATACCACGGTAATTTGAACAGTCTGATTTAATTCCTTTCTTCTTATATAAGGTGATAATGACTGCATCAGGAAGGTCTGATGGTAGTTCTCTTAGTTCCCAACAGCACACCACAAACTCGTGAAATTACTGTGGGTAAAATCTTGTTCAACATATGAGCCATAAATCCAAAAGAAATATTTACAATACTAAAAAGGCAAACAAGACAAACAAAGAAAACCTTTCATGTTTCAAGTATTTAAATAATCAAGTAATTAAATAATTATTGATAGATAATGTTTTTATTATAATTTTTTATTTTACAGGGATTATATAGTCTTACTTAAATACTGGGAAATCCTTCCACTACCAATGCCTTCCAGTACATATGCTGTCCTACCTTATGAAGTCATAGGAGTCAATTACAAGGCAATTTTAGCTAGCTGTGCACATCAAATTTATAGAACAGCTTCTCATCAAATTAAAATTAAAGTAATGCTTCTGCTCTGAAGCCACTCAAAAAAAGAGGTGGATTTTAATACAGTAACTCTGCCATCTGTAAGAATTTGTAATAACAATCCAAAATTAAAACAGATAGAAAGGGGGAAAGGGGTTAAAATGAAAAGCTGTAATGCATTACACTGCATCTGATTTCACCTGTTTCAACTCAAATACAAAATAGGGGTTTTTTTTTAAATATTCTTATTAATCTCTGAAAATGACAGGTGTCAAGAGTCTTTTGTAATACACATACAAAAAAGTTGCAGTCAAGAGGTCATATCACTGCAATGTATTAGGCAGTAGCCTTCTCTCTTGTGGTATTTTCCTTGTTTGAAGTGTTTCCAATGAAAGATGCTTGCTGTAATGCACATCAGTAAAATGATCTATTTGGGAACAGCTTTGTGTGGTAAAGGAAGCTGTGAGAATACTTTGGTATTGTGTATGTCTCCTCTATTAACAGTTGCATGTTCAGAACTCTCTGGGATGCAATAAAGCACACAAATATATGGCTTACAGGAATATATGTGTTTTGGGATTGAATTTTATAAATATTCTCGTAGTGAAAACAATTCTATAAATATTATTATTCTCATAGTGAAAGCATTTTTTTCTTTTTTCTTTACATTCTTTAAAGAGAGTTCTGATGTCCAGGACATGAGGCTCTGTATTTCTCTAGACTGTTTTTCAATATTTTCCTCATGTTTTCTTCACTGGCTTTGAGCACCACAGTCCATTAAAAAAATAAATGCAGTGTGCAAAATAAGATGAGGGAGACGCAGAGAGAAAAAAAACTGGAAGAGTTTGAAAACTCACTTTCTCGTGCTCATAGGAAAGACAGGTTTTATTTTAAGGCACAGTATATAAGGCCAGTTTCAGAGGCTCTCCTTGAGCTCTGTGATCTAAATGGACAAAGTCTTACAGCTTCACTTTGTCTTTGAGCACATCAGAGCTTGGGCACTATACATATGTGGGCAGCTATTTTGACCCAAATTATTTAATATGGTACAAAACCATTAAGAAAAAAAAACAAACAAAACAATATTGGTGAAGACTTTGAACATTTACATATGAAGTTCAATTTTGAAAATATGTCTTTTTTTGACACACCAGTCTCCAGAGTGGTTTGACCCAGAACCTTATGAATGAGTTGTTTGATGTGGTGATACTGCTAGAGATAGTTTGTTTTCCATTTTTGTTCAGTTGTTTTGGGTAGGGGTGGAGAAGACAGATTATTGGCAAAATTACAATACATTTTAAACCATCTCAAAGTAGGGTGCCTAATTAGGGATTCAGGAAAGGTGGATTATAAAAATGGGAGCCAGTTGATTGTTCCTAAAGTGCCCTGAGGGGAGGCGGAAGGGCTCACTCAGCTATTCTTGTGCCCTAGCATCATGCATGGGAAGGACTGGGAAACTCAGGGAGTGTATGCTTTTGAAAAGGGGAGTGAGATGGGGAGTGGGTTTTTTTTCTGTCTCTAGGAGAAGAAGCTTTATTGTGTTCCTTTGGATCTTAAGGAAGAACAGTACTGCTTGCATCATGTAGGCTTCAATGCAGGAAAGTTCTGCAAGATTTACACTGCAGATTGGTAGGAAATTATATTTTTATTTTAAAAATAATGTTTATAATTTCCTTTTGCTTCTGGATGGGCTTGTGCAGTGTGTTTACATGCATAAGCAATTGAGGATTTAAAAATAGTTGCCTACTAGTCTTTATTAAATTCAGAGAAGGGAATGGAGAAGACAAGAGGAGTCCAGGAAAGAATTGGGAGAAGGATGTAATTTTTTGTTTAAAAGTCCTTAAAACCACTAATTTTTTATGAGATTAATAGAACACCACAGAGGCAGGATCAGCTACTGCGTGTACAGGAGGAACAAGAGTAATACTTAGGAAATAGGGGATGGTAGTTACAAGGGAATAGGAAGGCAGCAAATACAGAAAGAATGGAAGAAAGAGTACTGAGTGTAATGAAGCGTAGAGGAATCTACATCCACAAGAAACTTTACAGACAGTATTAAAAAAAAAAAAGTATTCTTTATTCTTCTCAGTATTCTGCTTCCACTCCACAATTTACTGAAAGCTCTGTTTTCAGTAGTTTGAGCAACAAAGACTAATAACGAATAAGAAAAGGAAAAATGGAAGATGGTGTCTGGAAATGGACATTTTAGGGATTCCACTGAGTTTCTGATTGCTGTATAAAGCATGTTTCTCGCTGTTATCTCATTTTATGGTATTCCCCAGAATGCACAAAATGTTAGATGTCAAGATCATAGCAGTGAAATAGAGATGTTACAAACTTTTATTCCTACTTAAACAGTCTAACAGGCTGTTGAAAATTGTTATTTTGATGCATTTTTATGTATGGTGATCTTTAGGGGTAAAACTAGAGGACTAGCTGTTACAGCTAGGATGGGATGTGAATGAAAATTAGAGTTTACCTTTGTGTTTCATGAGGATGAGCAATTTGGAGAATAGGCCAATTCTGAAATTCAAGTGTAATATCTTTGCCGGCATTAAATGTGTGATCACTGCTTTGGTAGTTGCAACAGGAAGAGGGGAGGTTACATACAGAAATGATAGTTGCATTTTTTTTTAGCTGTAGCTGTTTTCAGATAGCAGAGGATCAGAACCCGTGTGCAACAAGATAATAAAAAACCCCAAACCATAAGGATTGCCTTTGGGAGTTGCTAAAGGAAAGGCAATGCAGAAAGAAGGACAAAGGAGTACACAGAGACGAAAAGGGATAAGCAGAAACACGAGGAAAGAATTTGCAGAAGTTATCTTGGAAATGATAAAATTATCTTGGAAATGATAAAATTATCCAATCTGTGAGGGGCTAAATGTGACAGTATGATACTGAAGAACTTCAAGCTACAACTGCAAATGTATTAAATACATAGATACAGTATTCTAACTTCAGTCATTCTGAAAACTTCCCTCTGACATCATCTGTTGATGTAATTGTCTTGTACTAATTTTGTTCTCCAGTTTTCAGGCTGGTTTTGGTCTGTCAGCGTAGCAGTCTGTGCACAGCTTCTAATGTCAGTGGCATTAAATAAGTAAGGCCAAAGTTACTGTATTGTAGCACATCATGGAAATGTGTTTAATTATTTTTTATAAAGCTGAAATAATCCTGTCTAAGGTAGAGAAATAAGAACCTGAATAAGTGTGTTAAGTAAAATTCATCTTCCAAAATACTGAAAGCTCTCAAAACCCAAGATATCCTGAAAGATGAAGTGTTCAGTACTTCTGAGGACAGCATCCTAGATCATTAACGTGAGACAGAGAGGTGTGCAGCTTTCTTATAACTGGGCATTAGTGAGATCCAAGTAGTTTTTGGTTCTTGTCTCAACTGTACTGTAACAGTTTTCAGTAACTTTTATGTTCATTCATTAGTTTGGATGTTCATGATGTGAACATTTTTCAAAACGTAGGAGACTGTTGCTGTTTACCAATATGTTTATTCTGATTATTAATTTATATATACTCAAAGTTGAACATGTACATTGAATCAAGGTTTTGAAATCATGACTCAATAGACTCAATATTCTTGAGGTTTTGGGGATTTTTTTTTGGTACCAATTTTCTGAAGAGTTATGAAATAGTGATAAATTGATTTTACTTAAGTGGCATACATGAGAAGACAAAGAGCAGGCAGGTGGGTCCGGTCTGGTGTAACTAAAGTGCATTAAAGACCAAAAAACTGGAAGACAATCTAATAATGTAACTCAAAGGGGAAAAGAAAAAAAAAAGAGGTAATACTCTTATATTTTTTTTTCAGTTTAAGTAATGACTGTTCTAATTTTATCATACCCTGAGCTGTTAATTTTTTCATTGATAAATATTCTCAAATTTTCGTAAACAGACTACTTTGTTTGATAGCACTGATTATTATTTTAACGATGTTTTTCATTCACAAATGTTAATGAGTCAAACAGACAGTGACAAAGTTAAAATTAAGCATATTGCCCAATATTAGAAAAAATAACCTTGCCTGAGAACAGTATCCAGTTTATTTTTAGATGAAAATTATCTTAAAATCCTTAAAAGGATGACTTCATATTTTTATAATACTATGTCTAAAAGCAAAACAAGTAAGATTGGCATATTTTAGAGTCTTCCTTAGTACTATTCTCACTCAAGATGAAAACTGGAACATTTTGTGTTACAGGTTTCCTCTCAAAGTAAAATGAACATTTCTGCCCATTAGCAGAATTGGAGGATTTTTTAATAGTTGTGTAATATCCCCTAAAAAAAATTATATGTCTAGTTGCTA
This sequence comes from Corapipo altera, assembly GCF_003945725.1. Lineage (NCBI taxonomy): Eukaryota > Metazoa > Chordata > Aves > Passeriformes > Pipridae > Corapipo > Corapipo altera. Next base: position 41,781,149 of record NW_020884873.1, read on the forward strand.
CAGCCAATACATATATTCCCTTAGGCATTTCAAAGCAAATATCTAGCATTGCATTGTGATTCGAAGAAACAATGCTGTAGGAAAGAGTCAAATAGAAAAAGTAATTTACAACAGATCAACTGCATAATATTTTAATAGTGCTGTGTTCATCTGCATGATCCCACACCTTTTTGATTGCTGATTATATAAATTGGTATCTATTCAGGCTTCTCTTTCTGTCATCCCATTCTGTGTTAACAGAGGCTTCATTTTGTTGGGGCAGTCTGTGGCTATCTTGGTGGGAAAGATTTATACTTCATTTTTGCTTCTTGGGTGATGTCAATCAATTGTATTCAGGGATGAATACAGACCATTGATTTTAGAGGGCTTTGTATCTCCTCAGCACGTTAATAGTCTCTAATTTGGGTGTTTTAGGTTTAGGCACCTAAGTTTGAAAACAGTGTCCTAGAGACATTTGCAAAAAGGGCTTGATGGTATTGGATTTTAGTTAATGCAAGACAAAGTTGATTCGTTGCTGAGCTGTTATATCCAGGCAAAACAGGCAAAGCGATTCTCATCACTTAAGCATAACTGCAGTACAAGATCCCAGGAAACTATCTCCTCTGCTTTTATCAAAAGACTGCATTTTGTCAAAACTTCATTCAAGAAAAATGAAACCTGTCTTAAAAGTAACTCTGGGTTGTTTTTTTTTCTTTGTCATTGAAACATGATCCAGACTTGGCAATCAATTTCAGGTTTCCCTTTATGTAATGCCATAATTCCTACATAGAACTTTTTTGGGAGTAATGATGATTCAGAAGTGATACATGAACTCCCATGGCTAATTATATATTTTTACTGTGATGTACTGTGGCTCATTGATAGGCAGGACTGGAAACAAGTTTGTTTTGCTTTTATTTATAAAGAAGTTATTACATCACGCATGGTGATTTGTTCCAATAAATTATATAAACCTTTTGTCTAAGATTTGATACGCAGTTTAGGGTAGAGCTGGGATTAGATTTCAGAAGTCAACTTAGTTTGTATGTCAGTCTGCCTCTGGTTGATAGAAAAATTTAATCAGCATGTTATCTGGAGATAGAGGGACATGATTTTACTTTATCCAAGTCCATGTATGATTCTTGACTTGTGCTTACTGTACTTGTCCAAATTTGATTAACGCACTTATGGCTTAATTCTTGAAAACAGCAATGCTAGGTGTGTTCATATTCCATGAGTGTATCACAGTAAACTTAAATTAAATGAGCTTTTCAGAGAAAAAGTCATACCAAGAAACTTCATCAAATGAGTACTTGTACAAAAAAATGTATGTGTATTTACCCCAAACTGTAGCAGTTGTGTTGAATGGTATTTGTACTGAATGTGACCCAAGCATCACTATAAATCTCTGAATTAATGTCTTCAAATGTCTTTGAAAAGTGGTCTTGTTAAAATCCTGTAGTTAAAATCCTGTCATGTTCCTCAGTCGTAGTCTTTGAGAGAAATAAAGACAAGTTGAGCTCAGCTTCACAGTTTCCCCTCCAAATATTTGTCACTTTCAGAAGTTTGTGTGCTAAGTCTGTTTTTCTGACTTGTACAGGATTTGCTTTGTTCATTCTGTTGGTTCATAGCAGCTACCAAGCAGTAACCAGAAACATTGCAGCTGCAGTTATGTTTAAGTGATGAGAATCACTTTGCCTTTTTTGCCTGGATATAACAGCTCAGCAACGATTCATCTTTGTCTTGCATTAACTAAAAAACAATATCATCAAGCCCTTACTGCAGATGTGTCTAGGTCACTGTTTTCAAACTTGGGTGCCTAAACCTGCAGCAGTTGAATCCTTCAGTGGCAGGAAGGCCCTGCAGAGAGACCCAGACAATTAGAGGACTGGGCAATCACCAACCATATGAAGTTCAACAAGAGAAAGTGCTGAATTCTGCATCTGGGGTGGGGCAACCCTGGCTGTTTGTACAAACTAGGGAATGAAATGCAGGAAAGCAGTGCTATGGAGAGGGACCTGGGGGTCCTGGTAGATGGCAAGTTGAATATGAGTCAGCAGTGCCCTGGCAGACAGGAGGGCCAACTGTGTCCTGGGGGGCATCAGGCAAAGCATCATCAGCCGGTCGAGGGAGGGAATTGTCTCACTCTGCTCTGCACTGAGGTGGCCTCACCTTGAATATTGTGTGCAGTTTTGGGCACTGCAATATAAGAAAGATGTAAAGCTGTCAGAGAGTGTCTGAACGAACATGGTGAAAGGCCTTGAGGGGAAGCCAAATGAGGAGTAGAGGAGATCACTTGGTCTGTTCAGCCTGAAGAAGAGGAGACTGAGGAGAGACCTCATTGCAGTCTACAATTTCCTTGTGAGAGGAAGTGGAGGGACAGACACTGATTTCCTGTCTGTGGTGACTAGTGGCAGAACCCAAGGCAGTGGCCTGAAGTTTTGTGTCAAAGAGGTTTAGGTTGGCTATTAGAAAGAGGTTCTTCACCCAGTGGGTGGTTGGGCACTGGAACAGGCTCCCCAGGGAAGTGGTCACAGCACCAAGCCTGACAGAGTTCAAGAAGCATTTGGACAATACTCTCGGGCATGTAGTGTGACTCTTGGTGATGGTTCTATACAGGGCTGAGAGTTGGACTCCATGATCCTTGTGGGTTCCTTCCAACTCAGGATATTCTGTGATTCTGTGATTACTAATACAAGGCGAACTTTTCAGCTGAATAGTTATTAAATATTGAAGTGTGCCAAAGAGATTATGTGAAATTAAATATTTAATTTTGCATGATATCTTTACAGAAATGTTTCAGCTGTTTTATATTTTGAGAAGATACTGAAATGTACGATCTCAATATTGTATAACCGAATAGCTTAACAAATTTCATAAATGCTATTTAAGGCATATACAATCTCTATACTTTGCTATATGAGTATGGAACTAATAGACTGGAAGTGATTTCCTTGGTTGTGAAGTCATCTCCTTTTAAATGGAAATCAGAAATTTATCAAACTCCACATAACTTTATCTGTGTAAGTTACTCCACATAAGTTTTTCTAGATGCATGCATGCACTCAGAGGTTGGATTCTCAGGGCTAACAAAACTTGTGAACAGAGCAGATAAATGGTTGGGAAAAACAAAAGTATAATAAACAAATTATTAGGAAATTAATTAAGAAGCTGTTATAACCAATCTGAGTAACTTATCCCAGGGGAAAAACAAAACAAAACAAAACAAAACAAACAACCAAAAAACAAACCCCACCAAAATAATTAAACTACAAACAAAAAATCCTAACCAACCATAAGATTTTACACAAACCCCTCACTTCAAAACCTGCAGGTAGATTTTTCCCTTAAGTTTCAGTGGAGCCTAAATTTCTCCCCATGCTCTCACTACTAGCAGATGAGCCACAATAACAACCAATACTAAGCTAGACTAAGTTAACTCTCTTGTTTTCTATAAATCAATGTTCACATAAACAATTACTGATTTGTGGCAGACTGCCAAGTGTATATTTCTTACTGTAGCTACCAGTGATTATCATGGGGATTGTCATTCTTTTCCCTCTTGGATTGCACATTCCAGAGCAATTGTGCTAAGAGCTTATTCACAGATTGTTAAATCATATTTAATTCAGAGAAATATTTGGGTAAAACAGGATGTTTTCAACATACATAATAAACACAGCAAATAACCAGTCTTCAGTGCCATGGTGATAGATTTATTCAGCTTTATTTGGGAAAGTGGCTTGGGTTAAAGGCTGTCTGTGGTTGAACCCTCATTAAAACCATTGGAAATGGTACATTGAATCATAGAATCATAGACTGGCTTGGGTTGGAAGGGACCTCAAGGATCATTTAGTTCCAAATCCCCTGCTGCGGGCAGGGACGCTTTCCACTAGACCAGGTTGCCCCATCCAACCTGGCCTTGAACACTTCCAGGAATGGAGCATCCACAACCTCTCTGGACAACCTCACATACAGGCTCTTGTAAATAGTCTCTATCCATCTTTCTTGTAGGTTTCGTTCAGGTACTGGAAAGTCGCAGTTAGGTCACCTTAAAGACTTATCCAGCATGAATAATCCCAATTCTTTTAGCCTTTCCTCATAGGAGAGGTGTTCCATCCCTCTAATCATCTTGGTGGCCTTGACTCAATGAAACGATTGAGAAAGGGTGTATCTTTTATCTTCCTTGCCTTTAATAGCTGTAAGATCGTTCTCTTCTCCCTTTCACCACTACAGATCCATTGATTTTTGTGAGACTTTGGTAATAGTATTGCAAATTAGTGTCAGCCACTTGAATTGTTTCCTTTTTGGTATTAATGAGCATTATGATACAAATGTTCTATTTGATACCTCAATTAGTATTTTAGATTGGATCCATAAAACCTCCTAAGTAACCATCCTTTGTCTATCAGGGGAAAAGTGTAACATATACAAGAGGTTAGCACAACTGGTGGTGTGATTTGACTAAATGCTTCCTTGCTGATCAGCTGTTTCCTAAAACGTGAATGGTCCTTTGGCTTCAGGATTCTTGTGGGATCCATTATTGTCCTTTCTGGTTACAAGGCAAAGTGAATCTCAAAATCTTAGCTTGTGCCTCTTTATTCATAATCCCTTTTAAGTAGCTATATTATGCTTCGGCCTTGTGTAGCTCCCTTGTTGGAAAACTCTTGTTAAAAGTATAAATTTATGATCAGACACAAACATTTTCTAATCTAACCACAAACATAAGCTAGCACATAAGAAAAGTGTCAATCAGCTATATGTCTCATACTAACAGGTACAACAATATTCAAACAAGTTTGCATTCTTAAAATGAGTAATCTTTCTTATATCTATGCCATTAAGACCATGTTTGACCTTTAAGTTCCTCTACATTTTTCCCTGTTACAAGCAAACAGTGTGATGTCCCCTGTCAGTTACAGTTGGAAGTTGATTTTTTGCATAGAAAGCATTGCTAAAAATTTTGTCAAGATGTCTAATGTTTTTAGTAACTGAAGGTGAACTATTTTTAAAAGGTGCCTGAGAGCCTGGTTTGAGGTAATTAGTCATTCATGTTTAAATATTTTATTATAATGCCATTAATCGTGATCCCTAAATGTTCTTCACCATTTCTTTCCAAAGGAGCCACAGCACTTTGCAGGGTCAAGCAATAGTAAGTGGTGATGGCTGCTAATAGCAGTGCAAACAACTCAGTGGAACAAGAGAAGTGGAAATTTAGAGTCTTCTTTGGCGTCATCTTTAAATCCAAAACACCCACTGAAATAAAAAATCAGGGGCAGATGTAGGTCAGGATATTTGGGTCTTCCTAAAACAAGCAGGGTAGATGTTCATCTCTTCTGGAATCGACAACATCCTTTATTTGGGGGGATCATTTTGCTTTACATGTAAAGAAAACAACATCGTTTCAGACCAGCTATCCAAATTAGAGCAGTCCCAGGCATGACTGTTGATTGATTTCCTATCTGATTATGAGTGAACAAAAAAATACGTAACACTTTCTTTTAAAAAATAGGTTCTTTGAAACCCTACTGAAGAGGGTGAAGAAACGGGAAGCATTAGGAATATAATGGTGGTCCCTTGATCTGCCTCATTAGTTCAATGGGATTTCAAAAGTGCAGTTTTTAAAATATTGTTCCCACACATTTTTTGAATTCTAGTCAAAAGGTAGATCGATCAGCAGTAATATCTTGGATATAAAGCCTGCCGTTTAAATAGCTAGCCAGAAATTGCCCATACTTTTCTTGATATATCTTTTAAACAATTGCTGTATGATGGGGTAGCAATCATTGTAAGGATAAAGGAACCTAAAAATATATTTCTTTTGGAGTCATAACAATAAAATATAGTTTCATTTGTACTTTTTGAAAATAAAACTGATTTAATGTAAAAAAAGCCTCAGTGGTTTCATCTTGGGTATTATTTTTGCTTAAGAAATCAACTTGCAAATTGCACTTGGCAAAGCATTAAGGCTGTCATCATTAACCAGTACCCATCACAGAAAATAGTCTTTTGTGCCCACTAGTATATATTTTGGATAATATAAAGTCTCATCAATGTGCGAAAATTACTGAAAAACATGCTGTAAATAAAAAGTGTTGATTATTGTGAAGAATATACACAGTTTTTCAGTAGCATTTTAGCAGTTATAACTAGAAGGATTAGACAAGTTAGGTTATAAAGTACTGGTTTTTATTAGTTACCTTTTATTTTACGAAAAAACGGGTGATCAATTTTTAGCATTTTTCTAATTAAATCTAGTCAACTAAAAAATTAAGCGTGCATGTGAATGCAAATTTTTGGGCCTATTTTTCTCAATATTTATATTCTTAGATAGTAGAAATAATAGAAATATTAGTATGAGATTCTGTTAGGAATAACATGGTATAACATTATTTCCTCTAATACTAAAGAATTTTATTAAAGAAAACTTTTGGTCTCAGTCTTTCCGAGAGATACTTTGTCTTTGAAATATGCTTTACAGTAGTTAGCTCACTGCTGATATTAAGGGATCTAAACAGGAATAAAGATCAGTAAGTTATCAGTGAATTCTGAACTGAAATACATTGAGTATTGTGGTCACCATCATAGCATGCATGGGTTATGTCTACAGCTTTTTGGGCAAAAAATACCCTATTACAACCATCCTGAAAACTACCTCAATATGTCCTTTCTTTTCGTTCCATTCCTCTCTTTCCTTTACCTTTCTTTTATTTCTCTTTCTTTCCCTTTCATTTTTCTCTTTCCCTCAGAATTGTCATGCAGTTTATACTGGAAAAACTAACTTTCTGGTTAAAATCTTAGTAATTTGAGAAAGAAAAAAACCAATCAACCAACCAACCAAAAAAAAAAAAAAAAACCAAACACCAAAGAAACCCCTCCCCCCCCCACCAAACCCCTACAAACAAACATAAAAATGAAATAAAACAACAAAACACAGAAGCTAGTTTGTATGGTACCTCATTCTGCCTGGGATGGAAGATTAGTCTTTACCTACTTTTTATCAACCTCTACATATCCGTCTCTACATATACACCTCTGTAATGCTTCTAACAACAATTTTGCAGGATTGTTAATACAAGAGGGTAGAATATATTTTAGCAGACATCAATGAAAAGGTTGATAATCCTGCTCTTTGTGATTCCATTTAGAGTACCTATCACCTCAAAGGAAACCATATTAAAAAAAATAAAAAAAAGTGAATATATTTAAAAACTACATACATTTGCTGCTTTAAATCGACTACTTAAAATGGATGTGCTTCCAGTTTTATATGTAGTAAGATGCATACTACTGGATTCTAACTCTTTCTTAGGAAGAGATATGAGAGATCATTATCTTTCTTAATATATATGGACATATTTAAATGCTCAAGACCATGTAAAAAAATTTAAATAAAATAAAAACAGGAAGGGATGTTCTGTGATACGAGGATTTTGAAGGTTCATATGCAACTGAGTAGAATGTTGCAGTCCTTCTCAGATCTAGATACAAACAGTACTTTAAAAAAAATTGCTTGAATGTGATGTGCTATTGTAACTATTTGTATTACTGGGCCTTAAAATCTTGATTCAAGTTCATGATCCCTATTGTGCAAGGTATTATAGCAGTACAATGAAAAAACAGTTTGTTTCCTAAAGAGGCAAGAACATTGTGTCTTTGAAGAGGTTTTAGTAATAATAGAAAAAACCAACTTTGAATATACTCTCTGGTACAACTGAATAATATTCAGCAGCTGTAGTGTCATCTATATTACAGTAGTGTTCTTTACACCACAGGGGATTTTTCTGGGGTAAGTCAAAACAATGATATAAATCTCTAAAATCGTATCTATTGTTAGTCAAGATAACCTCACAGTACTGCCTCTATCTGGATATGTTTTTGTCACAACTGCAGTGCTAAAAGGCGTTTTGTTATTAGAACTTTTTATGATGCTTTCAGTTTATTCTTAGGAAGATTCCTCACTTTGCCATTAGATTACTCTGAGCATGCAGAAGAAAACTACATAACTACGCCAGCTAGTTTATTTAGAGGACAACATTTTGGCGATAATATGGACAACTCAGATTGTGTTTTCTTTTCTGTCAACTCCTTGCCCCCTTTCCTTCATAAAGTGGTTGCGGGACTACGTAAAAAGCTGTAGCTGCCATGCTGTCAGAGCTGTTAGGAGCCCTGTCTCTGTGCTTCATCTTACAGATTTGCTTCCGCATTTATCTTTTTTTTTTTTAATTCTTTTGTTCTAAGAAGCCCTATCCATTCCCCTTCCTGAACACTGTCCAGCCTCTGATGGCTCAGTCTTTTCTCCAGCTTGGGGGAGACTGTTCTTCCAAGCAGGTGATAATAAAAACATAAATCTTCTTACCTAACCCGGAACTGAAAACTGGAAAAGCAGTCCCTTTTTCTCCAATGGTGTAATCTACTATTAGAGAATATAACACTTTCCAAACTGTTAAGGAAAAAAAGATACACCTTCATCTCTGTAACATGGGAAATGGGATTTATGCATCAATCCTGGTTATGTTCTCCTCCATCTTTCAAAGAGCATAAAAGGGGCTCTTGCAAGTGGATAAAAAAAAAAAAAGAAAACTTTTTAAGAGGGAAGTATTCCTTCTTCCATCCTAGATTCTCAGACAAATCCTTGTCTTCAAAATTGCTGGTATATGTGGGGGCTTTTTGGTTGGTTTTGTTTTGTTTTTAATTGATAAATGGAACCCAAATTCATGGCACCTGGGGACATGGTTTAGTGTTGAACATGGCAGTGCTAGGTTAGTTGTTCAGTGATCTTAAGAGGTCTTTTCCAACCTTGATGATTCTGTGATTCATTGACCTGTAAAAAATGTTGTGGTTTTGTTCATCTATTCAGCAGGTAGATGGATATATTACTCTCGATCGAAAATTTTATATGAAATTGATCACTGACTTGTGTTTTATGATCAGAAATATTTTTAAATCGAATAAGTTTAATAAGGACATAACAATGAAGAGTCCTCCAGTTTCAAGAGAGTTAGAAGTTGTGGCTTTTCTTCCCTGCTGGTTGTTCCTGCCACTTGTCCCTGTTGGTCATATGAGGATTTTTTATTTTTAAATGGTAGTATATTCTCTTAATATTCCAAAAGATTTACAGTCATTTTCTCTGCAAATTTAAGGAAACACATTAGGTATCTGATAAACTCTGTACCTTTTTTCTGAACTAACAAAACACCTGTATTTACTCATGGTTTATGTATTCTTTATTGCAGAACTGCACATCATTGAAACTTGGAGGGTTTGGGGTTTTTTCCCTGAAAATGTAAACAATGACAGAAAGATTCCCAGTTCTCTAACGGTTGCCTGTAAATAGTGTTTCTCAATCTCCAACCTATGGTCCCAGTTAGCCAGTGGTTGAGCAGCTTTTATTTCTACCCCTTTCTATTTTAAGTTTGCAGTATAAGCAATCCTTAAAGTAGCATTTGCATTTGCTGAGTGCTCCAGCACCCTGATGACTTCATTAATTTCTGTTTGAGGCTGAGGAAAGAGAATGGGTTTTTGTTTTACTTTTAACAGACCTAATGTTGAGTTTATGTATGCCATTGTTTGAAGTGCACATACCGTCTAAAGTGTACTTAGATTAATATGCATAAAACCAGGAGAGCTGACTGCTAGTGGAAGATACAGATTAATATATTAAAAAAGGCTGTATACCTTCAAAAAACTCAAACCTCACAACTCTAGTTGGTGCTTCATTACATGCATAGTGTTAACCTTCACCCATGTTCCTGGATTTTTTTTCTCCTAACTTTGAAGAATTCAAACTATTTCTTATCTCTGCAACACCTTGTTCTTCAAGGAGAATTTTGGTCACTTCTGTATTTTTTTCAAGATTTTCTTGTTACTGAGGATACAGGAATTTCAGGTGATTTTTCAAATAGCATTACATAAGGCTAGTCAAGGTAGCAAGGCTCATGGCTTGCAGCTCAAGGGGGGAAATTGCTTCATTAGAGCACCAGTGCTTCTTGCAAGCACTATTAAAGGGAAGGGGACATCCTGAGAGCTATCTCAACTATGCATTGGCAAGCCCAGCTGTACTTGTTCAGGAAAATCCTCTTTTCAGGGAGTAGCCTTCTGCCAGCCACCAAAGAAAGGGGTTACCATCTTCCTTACAAGTCACTTCAAGGCAAGGCAACAGCATACTGCTTCTGCTCCGGGTCTACAGGATATAACATCACAAAACAGCCAGGAGCAAATAAATTTCAGAGACATTTTCAAGCCCTACTAACTGCTAAAAGGTTATTTCAGATATTATTCATATTTTTTCAGATGCCATTAGGTTCTGTGTGAAAAATCTCTTCTGTAACACAGCTGCCAATTTTACTTGTTTAAATGATGACTGGCAGGTTTTTGAAACTGGGTTCAGAGAATAAGGGAACAAATTGCATACCTTGCTCACCAGGCATTCAGCCTGTAAATTATGTGAGGTAGGTATTCTTTTTAAAATCAATACCAAAAAGTATACACAACTTGATTAAATAATAGTGTATATGCATTAATGCTGGTTTCTGTGGCTGAAAGCCTTCCTACTGGAACTCACAACAAAAATGTTTGCTTGAATCCTGATTATTATGTGATTCTTTTCCCATTTCTAATTAATGAAATCAATTATTGTTGTGATGCTTTATTTTATTTCATAGTAGATAAATTAATTGCTTATACTCTCACAGCAATACTAACTGTTTCTCCTTTGTTGCTTCTTATTTAAGCTAAAAAGTTTTAGTTTCTCAGTCTTTCAACCAGGGAGTGAAGGCAATATTAAATGATTTAAATGACCAGTCACAAAACACAAATGTCTAATAAATTATCTGAGAAACAATTCAGCAAATGCTCTGTAGGCTGGAATTTATTTTCTTAAACTATCTGGAAAATCTTTGGTAATGACTTATTTATTATTGGACTAGATGAGCAGTTTTTGGTCATCAGATAGCATTAAAACATAAATAACTGAATAATGTTAACACAGATTCATCAAATAACTAGAAATTCTTAGTGAATGTTATAATTATTTATCTCTGATCTTCATTTTTAATTAAAATTAGAAATACCAAAATATGTGTGCATTGCCAGCAGCCCTACCAGATCTTAAATGTTTTCTGAAAACAAAACCGCTTCATTTTAAGTCCGTGTGTAAAGCAGTAATGTATATTCACTCACATAAACTGTGTTTTATTCACAAAACAGAGAAAAGCAAAAGCACTTTTAGCCCAGTAACTGTCTGGGTGACATTTCCATAGGGCCTGCTTTCTTCCAACAACCCTTCTGCTTTAGATATGGCTCCCCCTCCTTGTGATGGTTATCACAACATTTTGATGCTGGTGCTTTTAGTGGGGTACACGTTATCAGAGATGTTGTTTATACGTGTGAACAAAAAGCAATGTGGAACCTATGCCTCAGATTTCACCTGCTATAAAACTGAATGCAACCATTAGACAGGTTGTTACATACTGTACCTTTTGCTGAGGATTTGGGGAGTTGAGATGGGCTGTTGCAGATAATCAACATACACAATAAAATTGACCATGCATTTTCAATCTTATTTACAATGTCTCCTCTGCCTTCAGTCTTTTTTGTCATAATGATCTCTTAATTTATTTTATAACCATTTAGGTCCATCTTCTCCCATGCAATCAGTTAGATCTTTCTTCATGTTTTAATTTGTTTGTAGCATCAATGACCTCTTATCTGATAATCATCAATGACAGTTTTGATAGTTACTTCAGGAGCTCTGCTCTTTCCAATCTTAGTGCTGTCCTTTGTTTGAATTTAAATCTTAAACCTTATCAGTTTTCCTTCAGATGTACTCCTTCTGTAGCTTTGACTTTGTTCCCTTACCTTGTTTGTAGCTAGTCAGTTCACTTCCAAGGAGAACTGTTTATTCTTCCAACTGGACATTATTTGGAGGACCCATCCCCATATTCCCAAACTTACCTTTAAAACTTATATCAGATTCCCACTGCTCTTCCTTCTTTGTAAAGATTTTACCCTACAGGATGAAATTGTTAGTGCTTTTTATCATACCAGTTTCATAGCAGCTTCTGGTACTATTTGTTAGTATTTTTTGAAGCTCCACTTAAAATATTATGGGCCTAAAATCACGTGTACTTCAGTATTACATCAGTCTAACCACTGATAAATTTGAGACACAGGGATTTGGAATGAGTATTCTAGAAGTCTCTGTTCTGTGTGACTGTATCAGCTTTGTACTTTTCTTTAAATTTATTTTGTCATTGAAAAAATCAGTTTAGAATTATGGAAAAAAACACGGTTGCTGTCTGTACAGTTTCATACACATTCTAAAATCAGCACAGAAGACATTCTCTACTTTAGAAAGAAGAGGTTGATTGGTTTTTTGGTTTTTTTTTTAATGTGATTACTGGCCTGGTTGTATTTAGACTGCAATTGTAGATATGTTTCCCACTTGGCAATGAACAGTATAAGATTTGCTCATTTGTTTGTAACTGCATGTATGTAGGGTATGCACACTGTTTGCTAACACCTTTCCTGACAGCAGCGATAAGCTGCCTAGGCTGGCAAGAGACTTCACCTAGGAGAGGGTGAAAAGATGAAAGGTCATTTTATGAAATGCAAACTGAGAAGCTATAACATAAACAGAACTGCTCTCACAGAAATACTGGTTCCCGCCTACGTCTACACAACTTTATACTTTTAGGCTGCAGTCCATACTTTACACAAACAATCACTCTGTTTCCATCTGAGCATGAACAGCTAAGAGGGACTTGAGTCCTGGTCTCCCAAAGGTCCATTCTGCCCAATAATTAGATCACCTCTGTATCGTCTTTTAACTTTGTTAAATGAAAAGCGAGCCCTGGTTTTGGAAGTCTGATAAAAGCTCTGGGATTTTCATTATTGAATATTCCATAGTTTTCTGCTGTGGGACATCCAGTGCAATGTATGTCTCCATTTGACTGGTGTTGGGCTGCATTTAGGAAGTAGTGAGCAGCAATTGCTGTGATCTCAAATAGTAAAAAAGTAAATATTTTAAGCACAAATTCATGGCATGCTGTAATTTTTAGATTCTGAATGAGAAAAACAAAATTTCAGATCTTCGCTACTGAGGAGCATCAATGTGATTTCAAACATCCGTGTGGTAAAAATAATGGTAAAGTGGCAAACCCTACGAATTTCTACCCTGTTGGCAGTTGTTACTGTTTCTAAAAAGTAAACAGTTTGTTTCTGATCTGTACAAGAATAACAAGGGAATTAAATCTCTTTGAATCCAACTGTCTTAATGTTTCACTTTTTTTCCTGGTCTGTAATGAAAATCCTTTATTCTTGGTGAGTATTTCACTGAACTGGAACCTTGGTTGAAACTGGTGAAGATCTCTGAAAATCAGCATTACTGTCCTAAATCTGATTTCTCCTTTTCTCTCATCTCTCCAATATTCCTTCCATCCCCTTCTAATCACGTCTCAGACTGCACAGCTATCTAATACATAGTCATCTCTTTTTTGTTCCTATTATCTACAGTGTTTTCATGACTTCCAAAAGACCACGATAACTCCAATTACCCTTCATCTCTCACCTCTGCTTCTGTTTCTTTTGTGATTCTGTTACTCCTTGTCTGTAATAGGGCAGGATTTTGGACATCTTACAAGTTCCCAGTACTTGTACGTCTTCCTTCTCGCTTTCTACAATCTCTTCTCCTGGATGGTTTTACCAAACCCATGACTTTAATTTCCACTCTGCCATTAATGCCATCCTTCACTGCTGATTAGCCCATTTTTTTGTTCAGCCACCTTCATGGTTTCTCCCTTACTGCCCCATAAAAACCTTTAAATCCACTATGGCTATTGCTGTCCCTGAAGTTCTTGTCCATGTGGTGTGTACAGCAAGCTCAGCACTGGCTAAACCACAGGTGGACCGAAACTTGCATTTATAGTAGCTGGGAACACTTTGTTTGTCCTTGCCTTTTGCTCTTTCCTGCTGTGTGTTTGCCTGATCTTTTTATGACACACATGTGCAATGTCAAATCTAATGGGACCTTAATTTAGGCATCTATATGTTACTGTAATTAATTAATAACTCCATCCTTTGTTGATTTTGACAACTGCTAAGAGGCTGAAGGGCAATTGTATTGCTAACCATGTGTATGAATGCAAAACTGCAAGAGACCGAAGATTGTCTATGGAAGGCAGGTTCTGCAGGTCGGTATGTTAGCACATAGCTACTGAACTGGTCTGCAGTATTCAGACATTCATGATTCCCTAACAGACATAGCTTCTGTTTTAGGGACAACAAAAATAGTGAGTTTATAATGACAAGAAGTACCAGAAACCTTCAAAAACATGTTTCTGATCATCAGCTAAAGGATATTGAAGCAGGAAAGCCAACTCAGTGTTCAAGGCAGTAAAGTGGGGGAGTTCTTTCTGTACTAAGAAAGAGGGGAGAGCATGTCTGAGCCTTCCTCCATTTACAAGGGGAAGAGTAAGTGGCCTTTGACTTCAGTAACAGGCTCCCATATTCTCTGGCTATATGTTCATATTTGTGAACTTTCTGGATTCCTTCTATGGAGTCACACACATGATGAGTTTTCTGCCTAAAGCAAAATAGAAGAACGTACATTTCTTCCTGTCATCTAAATAACCATTTTTTTTCAGTTAAATTACCCAATTTAGATTGGATTAGATTAATCCAGTGAATTGATACATGGTAGTATTCACATATTAAATCAAGCTGATGTAATGCCTGGTAAACCAAAAAGAGTTGGCTAATTTGTCTGGCACAGGTAAAAATGCAAAGCTGTTGTAATTAGAGACATTAGAAAATTTTAAATGTCAGATAACTAATACAGAATATGTTGTTGGATTTAAGTGTAAGAGAGGGATTTAGCAGAGCAAATGCAACTAGCAAAATCCTATTTCTTTTTATTTGTACCTTAACAATATATTTCCTCTTTGTTATACAACGTAAAAAACCTGTAGCTCATCTTACATTGATTCATGCCATTAATTATCCTTTAACATTTTCTAACTCTTCAAATATCTCAATAAAAGTTTACTATTTTATCTAATTTTTCATAGCAACATGCTTCCAATGGCATGATTGAGTACATCAATAATAACTTAATTCTTCTCCTTCAAGACATATTTAGATACAGACGATGGTTGGGATGGTGTACAAAGATCACTGACTGTTATGCTGACGATGTTACTTCATTGTCTCTTTGTAATTTCCCCTCTGTCTGTTCTACATCTATTCATGTATTTCACCTGTCTTGTCCTTGCTGGGTAACCTTTGAGGGGCAGAGATTGCCAATTTGTTCAGTATTTTCACAGTAATAGCACAATAGTTTTCTAGTCTGACTCAGGCATTCTCACAATAAAATAACAACAGAATTGTTTAGAATCTTAGTTACAAAGTCTAAACAAAATTCAGTTGTGTTATGTGAATAACTTTTACCAGAAAGCATGCCAGAAATGAAATTAGAATTTAGAATTTTAAAATTTCAATATTTATATGTAAGACAAAAAAAATGAAACTTTGTTTCACCATGGTAAGGCAGAAAGTTCTCCTTTTTAGCATGTCAGATAAAAGGCCTGTGGAACTGGACTTGCAGCTCCAAAATGTGTGAGGAAGCTTCTGCAGAGATTGAAAATTAAATAATAACTTTAAGATGCCTTATTTAGGCTTTGATTTCATTATAGTTAGATTTAAGAGTGCACAAAAGCTTAAAATTCATCTAGCAGCTAAAATAAGAGTGTCTAAAAATAAGACAACTTTGTTTCTTTTTCCAAAGGAAAGACTTATTTTAGAATAGAGTAAATAAATCAGTCATAGTGAAAAATAAGCCACATTCTGTCAGAGATGAGAATTACCACATAGATGATGCAATGATCTTTACATCTCCTTGTTTGGTAGGAGTCATTTAATTGTGTTTACCTTGCCTTGAGTTAGTTAAAGGGACCATTCCTTTGCCACATTTATCAATCCTTTTATTCTTTCATTTCCATAAATGCATATGGCAACTCACTACAAGAGGCAACTGAGTGAGCTTACAGTGATAAATTTTTCTTGTTAGGAGAAATTACATTCACTAACTTGAGCTACTTCAGCATGAAATTGAAAAAGAATCATTTTGTCTTAATTTACATTCTTGATTCAATGAAAAAAATGTAGATTAGGCCAAGAAAACTATGTAGACATTGCTTTAAAAACCAAAGGTATACTGAGCTGCTAACATTAGAAGTTCGTCAAATAAAACATCTCCTGTATTTATGATACTAGATTGTATTAATTCCTGTGATTCACTTTAAAATATATACATTTTGGTCTTTCAGATCCGTTTACTGTTTCAGTTACATCTTTATCAGCAGTGGTATGCATTTTTCATTTCCCACCTAAGCTGTCCACATCATTCCTTAATCAAAATCACTGGGATAGTGCTGCGGTTCACTAGCCTTAGGAGCTGCTATTTGCCTTGAATAAATTACGTGAAAACATGTTGATTGATAGATGTTGCATGTCAGAAAAGAAGATAACTGTATCTTCTTCAGCTTACTAAAAGGTCATGCACACAGCATAATAGGAACAGCCACAGACAACTTTGAGATAAAGTGTATCATGAAAAGGTGTGCAATCTCATAACCAGTGAAACATGGAGTACAAGCTATTGTCTTCTGAAACACAAGTGATTTATCCACTTAAATTCGAGTTAAGATGAAAAACAATTTACCTTTATGTGTATTTGAATTCTATTTTCAAATGCTTAAAAAGAAAATCTATTCAAGTGTTTTAAATTCTTCTTTCAGTTCTTTGGCAATGGGATGTTGTTTTTTGAAACAAATGCACTGCACTTTCATAGCAGAATTTTCACCTGCCTGTTGCAAAGAAAATAAATCTTCTAAGATATTACATAATGCTGAATTAATATGTTTATCTGCACTGAAATATCTATGAGTACGTCATGATAAAATGGGAATTGTAGATCGCTATGTAGTTTAGGAAAAGAGTTGTTTATCTAGATTTAATGATTATTTTTTCCCTTGAGGTTGTATGAAGCACTCTGTTTTCCTTTGCTTTTCGTGTTAGTTGTATGCTAGTTGAAGCTGTTTCCTGGTTTTGTAGAGCCCCAAAGTTTCTGTCTAATATTGAGTGCCTAAGTTATCCACTAAAGGAAATAATTAAATTTAATATTTTAGTATTTGTTTATAGTGAAAGTGGTAACGTTGTCTGTAGAAGAAAAATGCCTCCTTCTTGTGCTGTCTTTGACATTCACATTTGCGCAGCACTGTACAGATATGTCAGACTGATACGGAATATTCAGTTTATTAGAATAAGCTCAAGTATTCAGTAGGTCTGGAGATTTGTAATTTTGTTTAAGATTTCTACTGTGTGAATGTGTTAAAAACTTGACTGTGCTTGCTTTGCGGCCTGGCATTTAAAGACTTCTTAAGGTATTTCTCTTATATCTTGTTAACATACATAATTATTTGCATGCATGCATATATAGAAACTCACCTTATTTCAAGCAACTAGTACAAAAAGGAAAAACAAAAGCCAGGCAGTGTTGAAAAAAATGTGGCTTTTAAAATGGGCCGGCGTGTTTAAGGTAGAACAAACCTGGCCATGTTCTTATCTACCCCAAACAACTTTGTTCTCCGCAGGGCTGCCAAACTGTCAAACTGTCCAGCTTCAGCATGTAACAAAGATTCTGTTGTATTGCAAAGATACTCATAACAATTTTTATAGGAGGCTCTGAGTGTATACGTTCACAGTTGTAGCGATAACACAGCACTCTGCACTGTTTGGCTTGTTTATATTGGCAGGGATCCCCGAAGTGGAAGCAAAAGAGTCCTGCAGAAATCTGGTATTTGAGCTGAAATTTACACACTTTAAGTGATGAACTAAACAGGCTGGTGTTTTCTTTTTCTTACTCAAAAAGTGCAAGGTTACACAATACAGACGGTTTTCATCTTTTCCCATAAATGCACAGATTCCTGGGATATAAATGACTGAATTCATCACCAATTCATCAGGGACGCTGAGCTATGCAGTTCTGTTTACAGTGGCAGAAAGTTAATATAAATTTTCATCAGAAGGGGAAGTTTACACATATGATTCTATTTGTCCTTCATTATTAGCACCTGAGTCTAGGCTGGAACGCATAATTGTCTACAGGCACAGGCCAAATAGATGCAAGGGAAAGGCAAATAAGCACACCAAAAATAATTTTATGGTTGTCTGTTACAATTCTCTCACTGGGATTCTTAATCTAGAAAATCAATAAACAACAGGAGTGAAACTCTTTTCCTCTATTCAGGCATGGCACAGGCAGAAGTAACAGACAGAAAGCCTTTGTACCCTTGCATTTTTTGTATTTCACAGAAAATCCAACTGAGGTAATTTCTGTATGAAACAAAATTGTTTGGTTTTTTTATTTAATACAGTTTATAATTACCGCATGCTATATTTAAATACTGCAATATAAAAATACATCAGCCCTGCTAGCACTATTTAAAGTTGCTGTTCCAAAGTGTCTTCTTTTTTTGTTTCTCAAATAAGGCTTGACATCTGTTTTTTGAAAACATGTTTTTTTACATGTTTACATTTGTTAAATAAAGTAAAAAGACATGCAGAGAAACTAGTACTAAAGGAGTAATTGTAAAATGTAAGGATGAGGTAACTAATTTTTTTTTTAATTTTCTATAACGAATTTTCTCTGGTTACTGGTATGTTGTTTCTTTTTTTTAATTGAAATCACATTGTTGATTTGAAGAAAGTATCGTGACCACTCTGCATTTTTTTTTCTGAATGGTTCTGAGCTATAAACCCAAGTTGAGAGATGATGTCGGTGCTGTGGGACTCCTGTACACTGAGCATCAATACTTTGAATTTTTTTACCCCATGGAGAATAAATTCAAAATTTGTCCATATCCAATTAATATTTTTATCCTTTGTACGTAGATGTAAATGTCCAAATAAAACTCATTATAATAACGGCAATAAAAGTTTTTAGACAATAACTCAACAGTACAATGAGCATGAACTGGCACTCTTGTGGTAGTTTAATTTAGTATTGGTGGCAGTAGGAGAGAAGGTGCATGCACCAGCACTTGGACCATCACTCTTAATCTGTGGGGGATTAGAAAGATGGTCCTTCCCTGAATCTTGAGCCTGGGACTTGTGCCTGCTGCATTAGCAAGCCCTGATAGCATCAGGAGACACTTTGGTGGCCTGCCTGGGTTTCTGGGAATCTTGTAGCACAGCCTCAGCAGAAAGGCCATTAAACCTAAAGCTGATGATGGAGATAGGGAAGGCAAGGGTCTGAGGGGTCATGAAGTACAGGTATATGGAAATCAGAGAGTTAAATGAGTGGGTAGAAAGTAAGCTGAAAAACAAAGGGCACCCTTATTATTACAGGAGTGGTATATACAGTTCTCCATTTAAAATGTGTTGAAGTTTTTGCACATTGTAGCTGGGGTTTAAATATATTATATTTTTCCCTGCCTTAACTGCATGAACATAGAATTAATTGTTTGAGAATTTAAAATGTAAATTGTCTCATGATTTCTAATTTAAAAATTAATTTCAAATTAATTCTTTTGAATTGTCAAGCATTTTAGTCCTGCATGATTTTCCAATGGTAGCAGCCTATTTTTGCTACTTTTTTATTTTTGAAACTTACTGAAACATAGCGTCTGTACTACAGCTGGAGGCATTCAAACAACACGTGTCTTCTGGCTGTGACTCATTTTTCCTCACAAACCATGAGGTTTTGTTTTGCTAGCATGGCTAGCTCAACATACTCTGTCGAGGAAATTTCCACATCTAAAGGCTATCTTGCAGAATGGATGATGTTTCATTATTCTCGGTGGAACTGAAGTCATAATTTAGGTAATATTTTCTTCCTAGTATGCTAGCCATGTTGGGAGACAGGAGTTCTCCTGTTAAGGCTCAGATCACAGACTGTTTTTAAAGATGACAGCTGGCTCCCTTTGCATGGTGTAGGGGCTATTTTCAGAGCACCTTTGCCTGGTTTAGATGATGTTCTCTGTAATACAAGAAAAATGAACTGCATGCATTTTGTTGATTAGAAGAATTTGAAAGAAGAAACAAAAGGCAAGGAGCATAGGAGGGAGAAAAACTTCAGGTTTTTGCATGTACGTGAGTAAACAGAGTAAATGGACAGAGAAGGAACCGTGATGGGAGGGTTGAGGAAGAAGCCACGGAGTTTCAAGGATGTACATTTGAGAGCAAAAAGAACTGCACAATCAAGAAAAAAAAAAACAGTAAAAACTCATCTTGTGTTGCAAAAAGATCTGAGTGACCAATATCCTTTTTTTACTGCTTCAGAGCAATTCTAATTACATGACTGCTGTTTGATGCTGTGGCTGTTGGATGACATTACTGCAGATAATGAAAGATGTTAGGCTATCCTCTTTTGTTCCATCCGTTAGCACACTTATAATCCTGCTTAAGTCAAACCATAACTTTCTTTTTTTTCTATTGACACCTCTTACATAAGGATAATTTTTAAAAAATGTATATTATCCTAGGTTGCTATTTTGCATTCTTAAATTAAATTAATGTAATTTTTATTTGGGTAGGCACATGGAACAGTTTATAAACCAGTGGGTCAGCAGTCAGTCCCCTGTGCTGCTTGGGAAAAAAAACAGACTAAAAAGAAAAAACACATTATATATATATTGCTGATAACATTCAGAAGTATGAATCTGAGGGAAAAAAATACAGAATACTCAAAATCTATACCAGAACTTGTGAGCATCTTTGAAGCATGCGTACTGTATATCAGTCTACACTAACCTCCTTTTGCTGGTGATGCACAGACTCATTTACCTATCCTGGTAGTAATCCTCTCAGATGCTAAAGCATCCTAGAATGTAAATTAGCATGTGTCTGCACACAACAAAATGGCTAGCACACTCCAGCTTTGCTACTGTGTGGATTCTTGCTACTAAAACCTTCTCTTAACACCTTATCCTGTTATTTTTGGGCTGCTTTTCATAGCTTTTAAAGAAAGACAAAAAATCTGTCTGCATACCATTTATGTGAACAGATAATCTAAAATATTCTTTAACCTATTGTTGTTATATTTTTGAATCACAGTGGATGCATGAGAAACTTTACACTGCAAAACTTACTTATACTTTAATTCAGTAACCCTCATAAACACGTTTTCCAAACTATTGCAAGTTCTGTCTGTGCAATGTAGTTATTGAATGTCTACCCCAATGTGCTATAATTTCTGATTGGAGTTTTTTCTCCTTCTAAATGGTTTCCCTAATAATAAAAGTTTGTTAGCAAGGTCTGATAGTTCCTAATTGTTTCTGTATAATGTAATGAGAAAATACATTACTTTGTTTCTTCCTTTTTATTAACTGTGGTGAGTGTCCTAAGGGCTTTTCTTATCCTTCCTGATCTTACAGGCCCTGCTACCTGAGGCTTAATAGAGAAACTTCAGTTTGAAGGAGAAGAGGGGTTTTTTGGCAATATAAGAGAATGGCCCAAAATATTGAATTTTTTTTACACATAGACCAGTGATCAGACAAATGTTGTAAGAACAAACTGTAACTTCCAGCAGACCCTGTGATGTGAATGAGATGTGAAAGATTCCTCAAGGCAGAAAGTGCCTTTTTTTCAATTCTCCTTTCCCAGGGATGACCACTAATTTCTGCATCTCCTCCTCCTACTAGTTGGAAATACTTGCAGAATTATGATAAAATCCATTTTTGTCCATAACTCTGTTGTTCTCAATCAATCCCTCTCCTGCTTCCTATGCTGGGCTCCAAAATTTCGTCAGATCCTCAGACAGTACCTTCTTCATGTTTTTCAAATAGTGCAGGGTGCATCAAGGATACAGTTTCAGTCTCTGACTCATGGTGCTGTGCCAGGATATTGTGTCTCTTTGTCAGTGCAGTCGGTGACTTCCCAGCTGGAAACCACAGCCTTTGGTGCACTGCAAGTGCACAACCAGGGTTAAGTGCCTGGAGCTAGCTAAGCCCTTCAGAAATATTTCTTAAAGCCAAAACCCAGTTTTATAAGATGAAAACTGCTCTGAGAGGCCAAGTGTTAAATCTAAATGCCCAGCAAGTCCAGGAATATCCTCAGTTCCTCCTCAGAGAATGGTAACCTGACTTACTGAAGATACAGGCAGTCCTTTCAGCAGATCTGAATTATTGTAATTTATCAACACTGTTATCCAGTGCTGGTACATGCAAAAAGAGAATGAAGGAGCAACTTTTAACTCTGTATCTTAAATTCATTTATTAATTTTGATTCTCAAAATCCAGTGAGAAATCTGTAGATTCCAAATGGCTCTAAAAAGCCCAACAGAAAACCATTGGTAGAACTTGATAAATATGATGCAGAAGAGTCAGATAAAATGTGCAAAATCGACATCTTCTTTCAGTTCTAAATTCAAGGATGGGGTTTTTTTAAAAGATGTGGAAAGCAGAGCTATCCACTTATATGTGTTGTTTCTTAAATAGTAAGAGACAAACGATAGAATGTGGCTACATATGTGAGAATTATGAGTTATATAATTTCATTTTTACTACTTTATAGTTCAGCATTTAGCTTATTGTTTTAGCAGTCTGGACTTGAAAGGTAATTTGTTAGGAATTTTAAGCATTTTATGCATGCTAAGCAGTCTTCTTAAAAATGGGAGTATTATTTTAAACAAAAACTTCGTTTCAAGACTCAGATGACATACTTATGAGCCAACTGGCAGAAGTGGGCATAGTACTATTCAAGGCTATTAATGTTTATCATCAATCTACTAGTAAGTTATTAAAATCCAATCATCTTGTAACTCTAATTTTTCCTTCTTGGCTTTTGCTGTGGTTTTGACAGATTTTAAGAAAGTATGAATACTTCGGAAAGAAAACCATAGGAGGAAGAATGTTCAATGTGATTTTGTTCGTTGCACTTTGGGACAGAGGCAGCCGTGGTCACTGTCTTGAAATCTGACCAAAATGTGTATTATTTCCTTTTTCCACAGAACATTTCTTGATATCTTCGATGAGACTTTAAATAATTTGATATGATATAGCTTCTTTGGTTCCATTGGGAAAAACAGGAAAGAGAACATCGACCAGAAAATTTAAGAATTCATGAAGATTGCTTTTCAGAATTTTTTGAATACAAATAGTCTTTTCATTTCACTTTGCTTTCTTCTAACAGTTACTTAAGTTCTCTATACAACAGGCCAGAATAAAATAATTTTCCAGAATTTCCATAATGTTTGCTGAATAACTCTATGATCCCAACTCCCTGTCTATTTATTGAATTTGATGATGTCTCCACCTCCCATAACCATGAGATCCATGTTACTACTCTCTAGTTAATATTTTATTTCTTACAGTATTTTTTTTTTCTTTTCTTGTTTCTTTTCCCTTTTTCTTTATTATGGAGTAAGAATTCTTATCTATAAAAATGAAACTCCAACTTACTTCTGTGTTTGGCGTATTCTTTGGAAAATTGATCTAACTGTGGTTTTTTTCTCCAACACAGTGTAGGTTCAAGTTCTGTCTGTTGAGCTACTTTATTTCAGATAACTACTTTGATATTGAGATCTTGTCTGATCTTGCCATTGAAGCTGTTCAGCTGTTGGCATTGTTGTGGCATTTCTGTTTGTAGGTGTGATGGAGGCTTAGTGTCCTCCAGTAATGCAGTTTGTATTGATCTTCGTTGTTTGCTTATTGACCCAGTACCCACAAATAGAAAGATTTCTGTATTCATCTCTTCTGTATTTCTCACCTGAACTGAATAGAAGTTAAAGGTCTTCCTCTCTGTCCTGCATGTTTAGTCTAGGTGTGTCTCCACACATTCCAGGTTTGTCACTTTCATTTTTTTTCCCCCACATTGCCAAAGATCTATAGAATGTGTTAGAGCACCCCCTGCCTACTGATACTTCTCTGACCACTGTGTGTTTCAAGGTCTCCTGGCAGAATAAATTGAAATGTGAGCTCTTGTGTTGAATGAACAGATTACAAGAGCTGGTACTGTTAGCTCTCACCTGCCATCTGAGACGAATTTCATCTTGGTGAGTACTTCTCCTTTACTGTATTAAGTGGTGAAGTAAAAACTGACCACTGTGATCACTGTTTTGAGTTTCAACTGGGTACAGTAAGGAAAAGATCCTTGCAGCAATCTTGGCTAGTCGGTAGTAGCAAAACACCCCTGCTGTGAGCAAAAAAGGGGCATGCTGACACACTTGTCTTCTTTTCATTTTACTGCTCTAATCTCCATCTGCTAATTTCTTAATGTACCAGGCAAAATATGATTGCAGGCAGAAGTTTGCAGAGCACTAAAGATTTTTCAAATGCATTGGGTTGCCACTTTTCTCTAGTTTAACTCTCTTTTTTCCACAGACCCTTGTTCATTTGTTAGTTCAATTTCTTGCTTTGAAAAATGGATACGTGGGACTAAGTCAGATATTACTTCATACTAAGACAATTTGTGTGGTTTAGATGAGCTGTTGAAAGATGAGGTTGTAAAAAAATTGTCTGTGTCTTTTTTGTTTCCTGTGGGCAAAACATTTTTTGCCCGATAAGTATCATCATAGAGTTTCCACTAAAATTTCCACTTACCAGTTATGGGGCTTCATACAGGAAATATGAGGAGACATGAAACTCTGTTATTGGGAGTTCAGATTCAGTGATCATAATCCCTTTTTTTTTTTCTGATCAGTCACTATAAAGCTTAACTAGAAACATTTCAAAAGAGTGGGCAATACTTAGCGATCAGTAATAGTGAATTGAGAGTGTGTGATCCTTGCAGCATAAAGCAAGCAGTCAGACATAACAGGGAATGTGATTTTCACAAATAAAAAGATGTGTTCTGACTATAAAACTGGAAACCAGAAACTTCTAGCTGTTATATTACCTTGCTGAGCAATAAAGTTTAACATGTAATAATATAAGTAAGTAAACTTGAATTTGGGATGCAATTAAGAGGTTGAAGAGATTTGAAGATCATGCCTTATTAGAATTGTCACACATTTTTTTTAAATAGTGAAAGCACTAGCTGCTAACCCGGTTTCTCACAAGGGTTTGTATTTATGCACAATTTTGAAGCTGGAAGTATTGCACTACAGCTTTGTTTATTATTCCCCCTATTACTACGGAGTCCTGAGTGGTGTATTGTGCATCAAAACATATTCTGTTCTTTCAGAATTCTTAGGGAGGCAATACGCTGTAATTCATTATGCCCCGAAGATAAACAGTACCTCTTGACCTTTTCAAGAAAAGTTGCAATATTTTCTTATTCCAGAATGTAATATTGTACTGAGCCGATATCAATGTGATAAGATAAATGTTTCCTTTTCTAATGTAAACCAGAGTGCACTGCATTTATATAAAAGTCTTGGGGGATACCCAAAGCCTCCAGATAAAAAGGGGCAGCTTGGCTATTGTAGGTCTGCATTTTTGAATTCTCAGTCTCAAAGCGCAAAGGGCAAACTGCAGCCAGTCTTGAAGACGATGGCCAGGATTTTCAGAATGAATGGATTTTTGTGTTGCCCAATTTAGGATTCTCCTAAAGAATATTCAAGCAAATTAAAAAAGTATAGAACTTTTTACTATTAGAAAACAAACCAAAAAAACCCCACAAAAACAGAGACTTAAAACGCCTTTCCTCTCAGAACCAGGATCTTTTGAGGTGTCCTGGTAGGAGCCTGTGTGTCAGTGCTATACAGTGTCATTAACTGTGCTATACAAGTCATTAACTTGCTTTTTACTATACAAAGTATTTCAGGAAATGAAGGACTAATGAGGAGTATTTTTTATCTCATTTATTTTTCTGCATTCTTTACTGTTGTTCAGAGCACAGTTTCCTTTGATTTCTTGGCTATTCTTTATTTCTCTGTTACATTGCACATGACATGCTTCTGATTGATTAAGTTGGTTGTGTGCAACCACTGTGGACAGGACTCTGAACGTGGCACTTTCAGTTTCCCTTCTGTCTGCAAGACAACGCCCAGGTCCAAAAGAAAAAGTGTATTTGGTCTGATAGACTTTACCCAAGTGTTAATGCAGAATCCTAGTCTTATCTTTCCTAGTAATGGAAGAGACCAGTGGCTTCATTTACCTGTATATGCTCAAGGGTTTTGTATACAGGTCAGTACTCTGCTTTATATGTGGCATGTAAAAACCCTTTGTTACTCATGTATATTCTATTCACAGAAAAGAGCGGCTTTAGCTGCAGCTATTATTACGTGTAAAATAACATGGTATATTTTAAAAGCTGTCCACTGTTATTACTTCTGCTCCTACTGCATTTGGAACTTCATAGACATTCTGAACAGTCACTACTGTAAGCAAGATAATACTGTTGCACTATAAAGCAGCAACATATTTCAAACCCTTCAGGTTGAAAGTAAGACTATTCTAAACATACCAATCTCAGTATATAAATTAGATTCAGCAGGAATTAAAATACAGGAGAAAAAACAGTAAAGAACGGCAGTAAGAAGAAATGAAGTATCATCAAATCAGTCTATTTTCTATATGTATCTCGTTAATGCCATTTTTTGGACTTTTTGTTTAGTAATTTTTTAATTCATTTCAACTTAAGCAGGACTTTTAAAATGTAGACAAAACTTGATAAGATTAAGGTGTGTGTTAGGAAGTTAGCTGAAAAGAGCAAGTTTTGGGAGAAGATTTTAAGTTCTTGAGTGAAACAGAAACATGAGGGAAGATAAGGCTACCATGTAGGGCAATGTAAGGAAGCCCTTGGAATGGAAGAAGATGACCGTAAGCAGAAAAGGAAAGCTGATACATTAGAAGAAAAAAGTGAAGATGAGGTTCTTTAGGGGTCAAATAGACCAGGACTTTGAGAATAAGGAACTTCAATTTGATTTGAAAACAAATTGTGTGTTTACCAAGGAACCAAGCAGAATGTATGAATTAGACATTCTCTATACTGGAAAAGTTGCAAAATGATGAGTTTTAAAGGCAAAGAACTTAGATTTTGTATTAGCAGATGTGCAATCATGCATCTTATTTAGATTCCGTTCTCTCTTCAGTCCCCACATTTAAGGCAGTTATACATATCTGCAGTAAAGACAGTCCAAAATTTCTTCCATCTTAAAGACAGTTTCTAGAATATATATTTTTTGTGTATATATATGTATGTAAGTTTATGCAGTCTGTACCCCTTAGCAAAGAAGCATCCTAAGGCAGGAATGGTATAAATGAATCAGCAGAATGTTTACCACTCAGTGTGTAGCTTATCTCCTTGCTCATCATTGGGGATAGTTAAATGATCTGTATCAAATTCGTTCTACAGCTGTCACCACCTGCAAGCATATAAACAGGCAGGTAAGATTTCTAGAAGGCAGATGACTGCATTGCTAAAAGGACTGCTCTAATTGGCATAATCAGTACAAGAAATGAAGAGTGAAAGAGCATGGAAATAGAATTACTTTTCTACCCCTTGAAAGGAGGCAGTAATGGGCTGCATTCATTTAGTTGCTCCTGCAGCTGACTGTGCTGAACTTCCTCTGAATATAGAAAAAGGGCATTTTAATCTCCAAAACCATCCATCTGGCATCTTCCATTAACATTAAACTAGAAAAAAAAAAAAAAAGAGGGGGAGTGTAGATGTTCTCCAGAAACATTTATATCTGACTTGAGGATCCTACAGAAGTGTTAGCCCCTGGTGGAAGGTTCCCCATTCAGGGGCACAGTCCATTCTTGTGACTCAGAGCAGAATGGAGTTTGTCTGTTCCTTGAATTTCACTGTCATCTTGAATTTCTCCTTGACTTGACTGAAGTGATTAAATCTGTTTGAAATCTGTATACCTTTGCATATTGCTTGAAATGAGCTACAGTATGAGTTGACATGAGAGACTGACAGTTGAACACATATAGTAATCAGCAAGGGCAGGATTTAATTGCAACTAATTTGTACTGGTTGAACACCTCTCCTTATGAAAATATTTTATACTCAATTATATTTATAATGTTTTGGACAATCAACATATGGTAAAACTTAACAGTATAACCATTTAATCTAACACAGATTTGACCTGTCCCTTCTTTCTTTGCTTGTCAGAAGCATTTATTCTTTTCTGTATGGAAACCATTTCAGAAATGCAAACCTGGATACAGGATGGGATATCTTCCTATCTTTGGTTCTCATAGTGATTGGATTTTGAGGATGCATTAAAGGCCACCATGTGAAATGTTGAATTCCCTCTGTTCCCAAAACCTTATTTTCAGTTCAGAAATTCGGGAATCTTGCTGAAGCTGTATTACAGTGTGGGTGAATACGTATGGCTTGTGACAGGTTAGATACAACACAATAATTTATGACTGTGCAAATGTACATTGCTGAATTCCCCTTCTTTGCTCTCAAGAATAAATTTCCTTCTCCTTATCATTCATTTTCAATTTTTATAAAACTATGTTGTTGAAGCTTTAGCTGTAAAGCTGTAATTGCTTTGTCTTCTTATGACACCTAGGAAAACAAAAACCAAATAAAATAAAACCGGAATTATACTGTGCCAGAAATAATATGGGGTAATATATTTGCAAAATTTAAAAATATATTCTAGAACAAAAATTGCTCCTCAATAAAGGATTGCAACAGAGCCTTTTTTTTTTCTCAAAATTGCAGAAATGTTAAGAAAACTTTGTTTGAAAAAGACTTGCAACCTGGAAAGCAAAAGCTCAGGTTGGTACCACTTGCACTTGGCAAAATTTCAGAAATCATTTCTTCCAACAATTATATTGATTGGTAAATGTAAAAATCCCTCCAGGCATTGCTCTTATGGGTTTTTTTTTTTGAACTTAAGCTTTGTTGCCAAATGTCTACTTTGGAATACTATTAATTCACAATGTAAATACATTTAAATGGGGCTCATGATATATCTTGTCTTGCAAGATGATATAAAAGATTGAGTGAATTCCATGCATCCAAATTTGAAAGGATGGTGCCTATTAGGTCAGGGAAAGGGCTCACTTTGTAGTTATGGTCTACCACTGCTTGTTGTAAAAGAGGCACTATCTATGCTACTTAAACTGTGTCAGACTAGTCAAAGAAACACTTGCCTTCAAGATTAAGGAAGTCAGCTTAAGTAAAATTAATTTATTTTCTTGAGTAGTATAATCGTCTCTAGTCACTAGAATATGTGTTCTCAATGATACTGTGCTGGCCTGATTGTTATACTCTGATTACTATATGAGTCTTTTTTAATGCCTTCTAGTCTGGAAGAAATTTTATCTCTCTTCAACATTACTTCCATTGTTTTTATTTTGGTGCTAGTCTCTTTGTACTTGTAAAAAAATTTTTAAAATTGCCTTTAATGTACAGTTCTAGTCCATGTAGCCTTTCTGCAATTCAACTTTTGTCTGTGTTATTCTAAAGAAAGGCATGAAACCTCTAGCCAGAATTTTAGCAAACTTTGATGCAGAAAAATCTAAAGGAAAATGCCAGGGATAGTTAAATTATTTTTAAAGAAATTCCTAGAGCTTTTAATTTTCATAGTATCCTCTTCCTGAAATTTTTCAGTTTCATAGTATCCTTAAAATAAACAAATAAAAGTAGTTTTAACTTTAAAAAAAACCTTAAAATGCTTGAAGTTGGACCTTTTTACTCTCATCACTTTTTTCTGGGCACTTGACACATTTTGTAGCCACTGGTGATACACCAAAGCCTTTGCAATGCTCCCTATCATCTGTTTGTCAGAGTCCAAGCCAACTTTGCTGAATAGCCTGCTTGCTTCTTTGCCAGTAACAGAGGAGATTCATTCCTAGCACTGAGAGCTGGGGCACTCTTGAAGCTGGTGACTAACATGAGCTCTGGAAGTTACTTTCTGTCGAGATTTTGTCAAATTACGTAACTCTGAATTCTCAGTCTTAAGTGCCTAAACATGAAGGTGAAAAATACCATCAACTGTATTGGAATTTACAGAAATGATTATATAGTACTATTTTTGTGGGTTTGATTGTTGGTAACTCTGGAAACAAATGCTTTTGGGTTTTTTTTCCTCCCTGCTTCTTTGATGAAAGAAATCAAGGCTTTTCATAAAACAGTGACTGTTGTCAGAATTTTGACTTTCAGAGGTAAAGCTCATCCCAGATGCATGAGGTGTCCGTATAAAACTGGTACTTAAAACTCATCAGCTTAAAACACACCATGGGAGCTTCAAAATGCAACAGGTCAGAATGAAAGGAATCTTATTCCTACCCCCCTATTCCTCCTTCTTGCCCCCTGGAGTGTATGCTGTTGTTCCTGACAACAATTTGTTTTTCCAGCCTGTTCAGCTATGAAATCAAGGTCCTTTGACACTCTCACAAGCCATCCTAAAGTCACAACCTGACTGCTTCTGCCAAGAGAGGCTCTGAAACAACATGTGGTTCAACTGTTTTGAGCACATAGCCATGATCTTCGCCACTAAATTGAAAAAATGGTTCCTGGATGCTAAACTGAGCAGCTGACACAGGGTGAGGCTCACCTGAGCAAATAAGTATTTCAGTCCCCAAAATTAGCATGGCTTCACCCAATTTCCTAGTGAAACTGGTCCTTGGAAAAGTCTAACTGCAGACTTGTGCCTGAGCATTGCTTGGGAGAGTTTGGGGTAGCACAGGTAAAAATGCATGCCCAGCTTGCCAGTGTGAAAATCAGATTCTCAGGCACTCTTCAGTTTTTCAGTGTAGGTGAAGCCTAACAGAATTGGTAAAAGTGATATTGTCATGATACCTTTTTTAATAATACACTCCCTATATTTTTCTGTAACTCTACACATGAAAGTGCTTACAGTGTTCTTGTCTTAGTGTTATTGAGGAACCTGGGGATTGCTGGAGAAGAGGGCAAGAACCTCTGACATTCATCTAAAATCAAAGATTGTTTCACCTGCTGGCCACAGCTCTTTCTTCAAGTAGCAGCATAAGCCTTATGCCATAAACTGTGCTCCAGAAAGTATTTCAAAGCCATCCCAAAGTTCTCACATAAAATAGTTTCTCTCCTATTTTTATTCTTCAGTCCACTGTCCTATGGCACAAGAAGAGCCCTGGGAATTGTAGCAGACTAATAGATATTATCCAGAAGGCTTTCTCATAAAAGGCAAGGCCTTTCAACTAAAAATACTATATACTATGATGTCTGTCGTATATTTTTTCCCAAGTCTCAGAACTGAAATTATCGAATTTTGTCCTTCCAAATAAAAAATACATCTCTGATAGATGAAGTAAATTTTTTAGAATAATTTAAAATATACTATACATTGTAACGCTATGATGGTATTGAAATACCTAGTCAGGAATAAATCCATGGTTTTTGTGCTATTTGCAAGCCATTGCATGAAGAAGTGATGATCTAGGAAGAAAACATAGCTGAATGTTCATAGAGAAGATGCACAGCATTCTGCCTAGTCAATTAAATTAAAAGACAATATAGTTATAGTTTGCTGAGGTTTAAAATGTAACAAGAAGAAAAGAAGAAGGTACTGTAGAAAGGAGAATCTGGAAAATAATTCCAAGATGTGAAATCTGAACTCTGTGTGATGTGCGAAGAGGAGTGTCTTTAGAAGAGAAGCCTAGCAACTGACCTTAGACCATAGTAAGTTGATGACATGGTAGAGGACTTAAAAAATAAAAACTGAATTTCAAATTTTGATTTATGTAAAGGAAGTGTAGTTGAAAGAATACAAGGAGTAAAATTTATATCTAAACTTCATTTACAGCTTATTTTGGTCATGCATCTAGGTTGCCAGTGGGTTTTTTTTTATGTATATGCTAGAGTGGTAGTGATTATGTAGTGTATGCTACACAGTTCAGAGAAAATTTTTACAGCCTGATACCAGAAGAGACTTTAACTGATGTGAAGTATTACATATGTTTGGCACCAACATAACTGGGTGTGTCTGCTTTTACAAATGTATCTCAAGATGATAGTGGCCCTGAGCATATTTATAATTCCTTGATTAGCTTGCTAGTTAGGAAGATTACTGTAGTTGCCAAGGTAGTATAATAAGGATAATTTTTTCCTGGGTGAGCTTGATGAAGTGTGATAGAAACATCTACCTTTCCATTCAAATGCCTAACCTGTTGCATTGCTCATGTATACTACTTGGGAATTCCTTGCACAGTCGCTGTCAGTTCTCCAGCACCTAAATGCCCTGGGAATTGCAAAATATCTCTCTATTCCTCTTCTACAAAACATTTTTAATGGCTTCAGGTCTTTTCTTTTTCATCCCTGCGAGTTTCTAATCATAAAGAATATACTCCCTACCAGATCTCCTCACAAGGGCTGGAACTAGGATGAGGAGCTCGAGGACATTTGCCTGTCTGTCTTCACTTGCATTTTAGCTTGAAATTAGAGCTCTTTGTCATTTCACTCTTTTTCTAATCTTCACTCTTAAAAGTCCCCAAAGTGGAGAATGCTCTCTCAGTAGCGCTGTCTACATGGACTGTTAAGGCCAGCCTTCAAAACATACAATTCATTTGCCAACTACAGCAAGAACCTGAAGACTGGGATTCTTCAGAGACAGAGGTCTGCATGTTGGATCGTTCCTGCTAGATCATCACAAAATGCACCAAAAGAGTTAAAAGGTATATAAGCAGCCTGAGAGGAAAGCTGAAATTTTAGTAATTCAAGCAGTCCAGAGTAGACTTGAAGTCTCTTTCAGAGAGATGCAGAGCTAACCAGTTCTAATTTTGTTGGATTTTACACAGAATATAAACATTTCCTTCAAGAAAAAAAAGGTATTTAGTTTTATGTATGTGAATGCATGTGTTACCTCACACTTGTATACCTATGTGATCATGCTACAGAGGTTCTGCCGGAGTCCCACAGTCCACACTTAGTAGCAGAATTTAGTGCTTCAGAGTTATTTCAAGGAGTTTAGATCAGACCTTTGCAATCAGCACACTCATTGCCAAATGCCAGCATCGATAAAATTTGTGCTAGAAATAGGCTGTTTATTTGCGTAATTTACATCTTGATCTCATATCACAGTTTTTTCTGGTTTGTTTTTTTTTAAACTCCAGACCAAACTCAACTTCTGTCTCCAAAAGGTGGTTTATCAAAAACCTTGAAAGATTGCAAATAAAATGGCTATTTTTATATTGCCCTCTGGCATTCATGTTTATTGTTTCTTCCCCTAATCATTCTTTCATTGATTATGTACCTGGAGTTCTTTATCCTGAAAGCATCACAATATTATCCTTTAGGAAAAATAAAAATGTACTCAGTAGGCTTTCAGTTCAGCAGATTTAGCTTTAGCAATAAAGACTGATTTTTAAAGTTGAGCGGAGAGGTTCAACTCTCAACAAGGCTGAGATTACGTAGGGACTTTTGATCAAATTATTTAGTTAAAAACATGACAAAGCAAGTTGTAAAATATACATTTTGTAAGTTTTGTTGTTATATCTTTAGATTTAATCTCACAATAAATTATAATAATGAGTCAATTTGGTAATACTTTCTTTATTTGTGGAGATGTTTAACATAAGCTGATCAAGTGTGCTTTAGACCCTCTTTCTTGCCTTGTTTTTCTCTCATCTTCTTAGCTTCCCCATTTCAGCCAGGTCTCTATTGCTTCTAGTAAGAATTGTAATAATAAGAAAATCTTTTTTTCTGCTACTGTTGTGCCCATATTTGGTGGTGAGGATGCAAGAAGCCTGCCTAGATGGCTCTGACTGTGATTAGGGCACAGAGCACTTATTTCTAAACCATCTTCTGTCTGTATACACCATTTCTTGGTTCAGTCCAAAATTTCAAGGATAGTCTCATAAACACAAAAGTGGTCATGTAAGGTCGGAAAATTCAAAAGAGCAACTCTGTATGTGCAGCGCTTGCTGGTCCTCTGCTATTAGCTCACCATGGAAACAAACCATGCTGAAGCTTCATGATATTCAGTTTATGAGAACATGGTGTTATTTGAAATGTAGCAAGGTGTTAGACATCACAGTAATCCGAACTTGGCATGCTTTCACAGGAACCACATAATCAAATAAAGTAAGTCTGGAATATGCTTCTAAAGGTCTTCTGTGTCCCAGAGCAGAACCGTTGCTGTTAACTGTTCCATGAGATGCCTATTGAATAGGTTCAGTTACAAAGATTTTGCATTTTGGACACAATTTATTGTACTCCTCCATTATCCTTTCCATTGGAAAGTTTCTTTTTCAGCTTTTGTACTTTCTTCCCGTACGGCAAAAGACTGATATGACCATCTTGATAATATTCCTTTCATTTCTTTCTCACTTGTTTATCTGGGTGTGGGTTCACAAGGGCAGTGGTAAATCAAATTTTTGTCATTCAAATATTTGGAGACCTTTCAATCAGTGACTTATCAACAGATATGTAATTTCTCACATTTGGATTGGCTGAGAGAGTTTGATTAGTATAATTACTGTAATTTTATTTGTAATTATTTTGGTACCGTGTAGATCCACACTGTTGATGGATAGCTTTGGTTTCTAGCTTGCAGGGCGAATATCCAGATGAGAAATCTGTGCTTCTGATACTTTGTGTAAGCAGTGCTTTACCAGTGAGTGCTGTTCTAGAAAAAGCAGAAATTGCAAGTACTGAGGCCATGTTGCTGAGAACACAGCTGCATTGGGCAGGGCACATCTCCAGGATGAAGGACCACCGCCTCCCTAAGATCTTGCTCTATGGTGAACTTACCACCAGCTGCCGCATGAGAGGAGCCCCGAAGAGAAGATACGAGGACTTCCTGAAACAACATCTCAGCCTTGGCCATATTGATCAACATAACTGGTCTACTCTGGCCTCCAGTCGGGAGGTCTGGAGACACACCATCTGTAACACTGCTGATGCTTTTGAGAATGCACGCAGGATCACTCTTGAGGAGAAAAGACAACGCAGAAAGAATCGTGCCTTGCAGAATTTACCACCTAAGGAATCCTTCTGCTGTGCCTTTTGCAATCAGACATGTCTATCTCGTATTGGCCTTTTTAGCCACCAGCGCGCTTGTAACAAACGTGGGTAGAGCCCTCCCCAAATCTTCGTTTGCGAAGCCCAGCCATGACATGACACCAGTGAGTGCTGAATGGTATTAATTGAATATAAAATGTAAAGGTAGATGTATTTATTTCTGCCTTCTAAGTGGTTAAGGCTATTTTAGTGTAAATGTTCTGGCGTTTGTATTTCCCCTCTTATTTTACCTCTCTGTATTACTTAACAGAACTAATCAGTCTTCACATCTGTCTTCTCAAAGTTGAGTTTCTATTCTGGGAAACTTGCTGTTGACTAGAACAAAATGTCTGAGTGAATGTTTCCTTCTGGTTTGTATCTGCCTCGCTTTTTGGTTTAGTTTATATATTAATGATGATTTTTGTTAATAATTTGATTAATAATCTCTGTGGTGAATTCATTGTCTTTAATTTTAAGATTTCCCTTCAGAATTCTATCAGTTAAAACGGTTGCCTTCTAACAGCCACCTAACAGGTACAATGCTTCTCTTGATACTGTGTTTCTTTCCCCTCCAATTTAATCTCACTTTTGATCTTAGTACAAATGGAACTACTCTTGCTTTCATTTGCATCAGTTCCTTAACTATTTATAAATTATCAAGTCATCTGTTATTCCACTTAAGCCAACACAACTTTTTTTCAGGCTGCTTTAATTGAAAGTAGTCTTCACATCCAATAAGGGAATGTCTACAGTGGACAGGGTTGAAAAAAGTCTTTTTTTAACCAAATCATTTCAAATAAAAAATATGTACACTTCCTATTGTATGTGCATAATATTATATAAACATAAAATAATTTTAAGTATTTTTTTATTTCTGGATTCACACATGGGGTAGCTGTATTGATAGTTCTTTTTCCCTGCGCACTTAAATAGCTTTTAAATATCTGTTAGCAATTTTCTTTAGAAATAGATCATACCAGTTTTCATGGGGGAAACTGGTACATGCCACATTCTGTTCATGTAGAACTAAGAGAGTGGCTCTTCTGTTTAGCTATTACATGTCCCAGCTTTTTAAAAATCACACCACATGGAAGAATATAGCAATGTCAGGACATTTGTGAGCTTGTGTTGCTGGTATTTTATGTTTGCACTGATTTTGTTTCATTGAATAAATTCAGTTAGCTACTACATAATGTAAGTAGTAGGAATGAAGTAGAGTAGATTGCCTGCTCATGTGTTTACCAAAGGAAAGTTAATTTCAGGCGTATGGGATGAAAGGAAAGAAGTTGTCATGTTAGAGCACAACTCTGGTGTTTTGGGCCCCCATCTCTCCTAACCCTTGACATTTGCATTCTTCAGCTGGTCCGAGCTTTGGAGAAAGCATTTGAGTTTGCTGTCATGGACCATGTTATGCATGGTCTGACATGTAGCCCTAATGACCAATACAGACAGATGTCTAAAGAGTTCTGCTAATGCTGCCAGGAATTGAAGCAAATCACTGTTATGGGTGTTTGGTTTCTAGTTTTTGGTCAGCTAAATAATGGGCACAGAAAATGAAAGAATTGTTTTTGAAACAGTGCTTAGAATCCATTAAACTAGGTTATGGAGAGGGAAGCTAAATTTGCTTTATAAAATGAAATATGTAAACTACTAAGTTATTAGTGCCCTGTATTTATTTAGCATCCTTTACATGGGGAAAAAGGAGGACGCTGAACAAAAAAAAAATTGCCAAAACAATTACAGTGAAAAAAAATCTGGTAATTAACTATTATTTTTCACAAAACTAGTCTAATTACAAATCAGTCATGGTAAAATGAAAGGTCAATAACTACAGATGCATAATTTCTCTCTGATAGATTGCTGTTTGAAAATAGGTTTATGACAATTATGTGATTAATTTCCTTTTATTAAACAGCGTTATGAGACTTCATGTTGCATTCGTCAGTTTATTACTGTTACTTTTTCTCTTCGGTTGCAAATTAATCCTGGATAACATCAGGGCAGAACAGAAGCTCAGGTAGATTGAAGATCACTTCTTCTAGTGTTGTTTGTGTTGCAGGGAAGACTGCAAATCTGAATCAAAATCAGAGCCTCAGTGTGCTGAAACTGGCAGTATCACCCTAAGAAAACAAAACACACTCATACCATCACCCCCACCCCAAAACAACCAACCAACCAAAAAATCAACCAAGTGGTTTTAGTCCAAGGAAACGAGGGCCAGATCCAGAGACATTCTTATGTTTCTGAGATGAAGCACTTGAGGAATGTAAGTTAAACTTGGATCCAGAACAGCTTTCCCCACTTTCCAACTAACCCTCAAAGCATTCCGCTTTTTTATCTTGAAATTCCCTGGGGACAAAGTTGCTATCCTGGACAAACACAGAATTTTCCCAGCCTTGAAAAAGTTCAGCAGCCTGGGGATCCAGGAGCCAGGTAATCATTTGCACAAATTCCTGTAGTGTCAATGTAATAAATGATTTCAAACATACTCGATGTTCACTTAATCCTGCCCTGTAGAGTTGGGCTCAGTACTACACTTAGTGGCCACTAGCACTTTTTGTCCTCCTATCTAGCAACCTGATGGTAGAAGTACTTGGGATGGTAATGCACTGTCCAAGAATACTGCCTCTTCTTTTTGAGCATAATATAGTTTCAAACATTTTAGTCTCTTCCAAGTTTGTGTTCTACTACTAGGCAAGGCTGCGGGGCACCCTGCATCTTAGCTGCTGAGATTGTGCACATAGAAAATTGTGGCTGTCAGCAGCTGCTAATCTAGATGCAGAAGACAGACAAATCTTTTTACTTTGAGTATTGGCATACTTTGATGATGGGTTAATAGAGTGAAATCCTTTTTCGCGACCATCTAGTTTTCTTAGAAATTATATTTCTTGAGATGGGTGCCCACAGCCTTAGCTACCTAGTCCTTTGTTTCTACTTCTGTAGGAAAACATTCTAATAATTTTTCAGTCTACCACTCCTAGGAGAAATCAGGCAGGTTATGTGGCTTGGATTTCAGTTACATACAGGACTTCCTTGACTTCATGGCCTTTCCAGTGTGGCACATTTGTCCTCAATTTTCTTTGCATGGCTTAAAAAAAAAGTGTTGTTCACTGAGGAAAATGAGAGTTTGCCTACCCTGTTGAGTCACCTGGAGAGATTGCTGCTGGAAGGGAGTTGGATCACCTTAAATTCGAGATTCTTTGAGTAGTGCTAAATGCTTTGCTACTCCATTTGGAAAGATTATAAGCTACCATGCTGACTGACTGTGATATTCATTAGAGAACTTTCTGGACAAATATAGTCAGTGAGACACAAAGGTTTAGCAGTATCATTTAAATGCTATTAAGGAGTGTTGAATAGTCTTGTCTTTCTGTCACCATCTTTGGAGGATTTCATACAACTATGCATAATTCTGGGCTTCTTGTTGGGAGCCAGCCTGAGAAAGGACCCCCAACAGGTTATAAAGGGGCAGAGGTTCTCCTGAAATGGCTTTTATAATAAATGGAACTATGTAATCATTTGGTTAACTTGTTATTCAACCAGTGCAGAACAGTCCTTGGCCTTAAATCCAGCTTAGCATCTTGATACGTTTCGGTTGCATGGTGCTACCAGTGAGATGACTCTCCTTTGACATATTCAGCCATTTGGAAACTTATTTTATGTTCAGAAACTTACTTGACGTTCTGCAGGAATGTCAGAGTATGCAGTCATTTGATAAAATAAAGTAGGGATTTGGAGTTAGAAAAATAAAAGAATCTGGTTGTCTTCTGGCAAATTTTTGGTTCTGGTTATCGACAAAGTATACACCTCTTGTCAGTATAAATAGGGAGTGCCTGTATAAACATTCTTGTTTCGCCTGTTCCACATAATAGTTTCTCGTATCATATTTCTTTTGACCTCACTATCTGAAACCAATTACAGGAGATCCATTTGGGCTGCATCTATTTTCATAAGAAGCCTAGGCAGCAGTGTTTTTCTCAGAGATGAATATCAACATCAAATATCCTTCTGAGTGCTTTGTTATTTATGTTTCAGAGAGATTTTGTAGCCTTCAGCTCTCAAGAATGTGTCACGCTGTGCTGTTTATACATTGACGATATTAATGGGCGTAGATGTCATTTTTCATTTTAACGTCTCAAATGCAACAGGCTGATAGGTTAAACATTCCTGATTTTAAAGGAAAGATATGAGTGACATCTGTTTCCTAAAAATACACATATATTTACTTTTTAAAAACCAAAGTAATGTTTACCATCTTTTAGTGACAGCTTTCACTTTATTAAAATGATAAAACCTTAAAAATAATTTGAAGTCATGCTTACATTAAATAAAAGTGTTTGGAATAAAAAATTAAAGCAAGTTATATCTCATAGTATTATTGCCAACAAACTGCAAAATCTACAGCAATTTATCAACTTTAATAGGGTAAGTTATGTGCAATTAATTTTATTTTTGTTCTGCTTATGTTTTAGCTATGCCAAAGCTGCACAGTAGATATTAAGAAGTAGTGTTTCCAATAAATATTTTACTAGAAGACACAGTGAGTTCTGGAAACCATATGCCCAAATTTCCTGCTTATATAGCTATTACTTAGAGCATTATAATGATTTTCATTTGTGTTATTAAAATAATTTCTAATCCTAAATTCTTTTTATTGCTTTTGTCTACATTGACTTTTTTTTGTATAGTTTTGCTAATTTAGATAACTTAGTTAAGGAAAAGTACCTGCTAAATGTGAAACAAATGTTAGTGGAAACTAGATGTGATTTTGAGTGCCTTACAATCTGTTCCTTCTTCTCTTAACTTGTGGTAGGACTCAACATAATTTTGATCTGCCAGATTTATAAGCATTTGTTAATTTGTCTTAATTATATTGTTTTTAAACCACGAGTTATTATCAAATTAGTTAATAGAATTTTATAAATCATACATAGGATGTGTGTTTACTTGAAGTTTAGATGTTTATGAATTTTGAAAGATACTTTCAAGTTTTCAATTTATAGGCAAAGATTTAATAGCAGCAAATGAATTGGTAGAACTAATGTTTTATAATCTCATAATCTTCAGTTGTGAATAATGTTCAGTAATAATGCTTTGAAATTAACAGTGTGTTCTGGGAGGTTGTTTACCAAGTAGCAAAATGTAAAGTTAAGCAGCACAATGGGAGAAAAAAGTACCATATGATGACTTCTCTAAGAACAAAGGCTGACAGTGATTTCTCCTTATGAGTTTTAAATCATCTCTGATCTCTTGAAATTGTTTTCTGTTCTTCTTCTATCTCCTGTGTTTACAATAATCTAAACTGCCACAATAAGATCACTGAAGTATTCAGGTAGTCATCATTTGTAAGACATTCTGTATTAAAAGATAAGCCTTTACTCCTTTAGAGATATCCCAACCAGCACATATGAATCAAAATAGTTTAAGTATTAGAGCCTTTTATGCAAGCATATCCTGTTGTGCTGCCTTGCTTTTTCATGAAGTGTGACTCTTTTTGTAGTTAGCTGTAGGAAGTCATGCTTTCTTAGTCTGATTCCACGGGAGTATGCTACCCACAATTTGAAATCATAATGTCTAGCTTAAGTCTAAGATACAGCAGACTATAATTCTCTAATTTTCAAGTACTAAAAATGTACAGCTTTAGCAGATGCTTGCTTGCTTGTTTTATTGTATTGACTTGAGAGGACTTTGGTGCTAAAGATTAGGACACTGAAACAACTTGCCGAGTGTTCCACTTATTTGCAAGTATACACCAGCATTATATCATTACGATTTCTTTTCCAGATAAAGGGCATGCAATGAATTTTCTGTGACTGCTACAAATAAAACATTATTATCTTGATTTTTTTTCCATTTTCTGTAACTCCAAATCTCTTCTCTGGTTCTTCTGGCAGTATTACACCAAGCAGTGAGGTTGGTTTTCCTCCAGTCTCCCATGAATTTGGGAGTGCAGTATTTCTCTTGCTTACATTCAGGTTTTCCTTTCAGAGAGCTCTAAAGATTGAGAAAGATTATAAATTTGTCACAGATCTTCTATTCCTGCCTTTAATCTGTGTTTTGTGCTTAAACCGCTGCAAGACATTGGGACCGAATCCTGGTGTCCCTGAAATCAACACTATATTTATGTCTGATCTCAGGCAAAGGAGGATTGGCCTTTAGGATCTGCTCAAGAGCTTGGAGTGCAGAAGAGATCATGCTATTCATATAAGAAAGAGGGCATCTGGTGGTTCCTTGATAATAAAATATTTCAAGTGCACTTTAAAATATGCTAACTTTTGTTTATTTTTGGTGGAGAGAAGATAGTTCTGTCTGTCTCATTGCTTAGGTTCAGAGAAATGTATAGTCTTTGTAAAGCTGACCTGTAATTACTTGAGAATTTGATGAAACAATACGGGGATTGTTGTGGGAATGTCTTCAAATGTTAAAAGTCTGTTCTGCAAACTTTGTATCAGGGCCTTCTATGGGGAGACGAATCAATGTTGTTAGGAGATGGTGCTAGTGCATTCACTTTGTTTACTTTGGTTTTCTATGTCTGCCTACCTTCTCAGAAAACTTGCTTGGAGCCAGACTGTAGCAGCCCTCTCTCTGTCTTTTCATAATTGATCAGGGGATGACTGCCTTCCCTGAGGGTTAAGACGTGGCAACTTTT
This sequence comes from Corapipo altera, assembly GCF_003945725.1. NCBI lineage: Eukaryota > Metazoa > Chordata > Aves > Passeriformes > Pipridae > Corapipo > Corapipo altera. The sequence continues at coordinate 41,822,667 of NW_020884873.1, forward strand.
TCTGTTTGCTCAGCATCTCAATGCAGTAGTTCAAACATTGTTCACACCAGCTGGCAGTGTAATGCCATATGCACATCTTGTCAAAGCAACTGTTGTCATGGATACTAGAAACTATCTTAAAAACCAGCTCATTTGAGTCTAATCAAAATAGTACCTTTCTTTATCAGTTGAGAATCTTTATTATTTTAGGGAACATTGATCAAATGGCATTTATTGCAGTATATTCCATCTACAGTGGGTTTTAAAAACATAGATAATAGTGTGATGTATTGTAAAGCTGTAACTGCTATTTACTGAGCTGATTTTTTTAAGGGGGAAAAAATGAGTTCTCCAGGTAGTTTCAGTGGAAATGTTTTGAATAGTTTTTATTTATAAATAAATACTACTTTATAACACTTGACATTTTAAAAATAATTTTATAGGGGAAAAATAATATAGATCAGCATTCTTTGTGTAAGTGGAATGTTTGTTTACATTTCATATGTTTAACTGTATTTTGCTGAGTTGGAATGAAAACGTAAAATAAATGAAAACATCATCTATTTTGATTGGGATACTGTCATCCCTGAGCCTGATCTGGTTGGTTGAGTACTAATTTCTTTGTTCTCTGATTTTCCTAAGAATGCAAATTAAAACCACTCATTTTTATTTGGCATTAAAACTGCACTCTTTTTTTATCAAATGAGAGGTTTCTCCTTGAATTGTAAGTACAAAAAGTGTTTTTAATCTTCAATGAATATCCTTATTAATTCACTTTCAAGATAATCTGATGTTGATTTGTCAAATTTAATTACAGCTTCTGGTAACACTTGAAGTCTACTTGCTTTTACTTCAAATTGTAATATGAAAATGCAAATTGAATGATAATTTGCAAGGGAGTGGGCATTTTAGTTGAACACTCAAAGACAAGTTCCTTGTGGAAATGAGGCTATTGATGCAGTTTATGATTTTTCCTCTTCAAGCACTTCAAACAAATTAACTTTATTTCCTGCAGGATTTCATGTACATCCATAAATTCTAGTGAAGTCCTATATATGTACTTTCAGAATATTTTTTTAATGTTTTAAGTAAAAAAAACCCCTGAAGTCTGAAATCTAGCAAATACAAATCAAATAGGAGGAGATTATGTTTGTTCAATTGGACTTTTACCTAACATTAGCAATGAGTAACTCATTTCTTTCTAGGAACTGGTTGAATTTATTTGCCTTTTTCTTTTTTCTTTTTTTTTTTTTTTTTTACTTTTAGGCACTCCAGGCAGCAAGACAGCTGCTTTTACAGCAACAGACAAGTGGACTGAAGTCTCCTAAGGGCAGTGAGAAACAGAGACCGCTGCAGGTTAGTAAAGAATCCTTGCTTTTTGGGCCTTAATCTCAGGGAAGAGTGCTTGCTCACACGTAAGGGATGTGTGCCAATTCCTGTAATCTTAATAGCATGCATGTGCTTATTCATATACTGGAGGTTACAGGCTTCTTGCTGCTGACTTCACAGAAAAAATCCACTATAGGTTACAAAGGCCTTTTGTGACTACAGATGCTTAAAAGGTCTAAGACTCAGTTCAGTTGCTTTGGTATACATTAATTCTTTATAGGCACATAATGAAGTTGGTATGGGATTTTTATACATACAGAGATTAAATTGTAAAAATGTGTTAAGAATAAGAGTAAAACATTATCTGGGGAGAAAAAAAACCCGAAATAGTTCCTTGGTGCTGTATCTAGGTAGCAAACAGAGAAGTGCTCAGAAACTTAAAAACACAACTACATGAAATTATGAAGGAGCTGCTTCTGCCATTTTAGAAAAAAATATATGTCATTAAGTTTCACACTAAGATGTTGTTGGGCTTCAGATTGTGTTCACAATAGAATAGAAGGTCTGTTACTGAATAGATATTTTAAATGCAAAATATAAAGTAAAAATAGAAAGAGAGTTTTAGTCTGGGAAAATTTTATGTGAGTGAGTCTTTTTTGTGGTATTAACTTGTTTTTTCCTTATTCAGAGTTCCATATGAAGTTGCATTGTGCTGGCAAAACTTGTTCTCTCTTGCATGTAGACCAAATATGAGTGTTTCACTGCTGAATTATATTTTGTTACAGACAGTTCTATTTTGTTCAGAAAATTAAAAAAGCATCCTATCATTCTCTTCCTCACATCTATTTTTCTGGGTGTGCCTTTATTCTCTTGGGTCTTCCCCTGTTTTCTGATGAAGTAGGATTTTTTTATCTCATTTTTAGTTTTAGTCGTGCATAATGGAGGACCCCAGGCACTAGAATTTATCTTTTTCTCCACCAGGGAGATGTTGAGAAATTCGTTCACTTGTGCAGTTTTTGTGTGTTATTCATATTGTCTCCTTTTCTTTGTAAAACTTGGTGAAGCAATGTTGGTCACAACAAACAGTTCCACATTCCTGATCAGCTTTCTTCAAATATACTTCTAAAGCTGTATTTATTTGCTCAGAACCAAACAAGAACTTAGGAATATGACTAAAGAAAGTGGAAAAAAGGAAAACATCTCATGTTGGCATCCTGCTATGCTGTAGTTTTAGTCCAGTCCAGAGACTGAGTCCTGGGACCTTCTCAGCTTTCCATTCTTCACCATTGACTTTGCTTCATATCAAATATCTTCTACATTAAAGGCATACAAGAAGAGTAGCCATAAAATCAGAAGCTTATGAGCCACATAGTTTTTTAAAGTTTTTAGAACCAGAATTGGTGATTTTGAATTGCTTGAATAGAGGAAATGATTGATTTAATAAATACTGTGAAAGTAGTTCAGAACACCTCCTTGTTCTGAAAGATAACATTGACTGTCCCAGAAGTGTACAAGATCCATCTTGCCCTATGTCCTGTCTCTAAACTAGATTACACAAAACACTAAGGAAAGTATATGAAACAGGCAAAAATACTGATATTTTCCCAATATATATTTCCCAGTGATCTTACTTGAATCCTATACCTTGTAAACCAAAGCAGTTCAGGAGCTACAGACTTCTCTGTTCACATTCTCCATCCATTCTTAAACCTTGTTTTCAAGGCTAAAGAAGTCTGAGGGTGCACTGTTTGTGGTAAGCGCTGATGAAAGGATAGAAAACCATGTTTGGAAACAAAAGGCAACCATACACAGGACCCAGAGGATGATGAGATGAGGAGAGGGAGTCTTATGCTTTCATGCTCCCAAAGCACTAACCTTGGCCTGATGCCTTTAAATGCCATGGGTTGGTATGTTGCAGAGTTGTGCTGCATCAGTTTCCCAGGAGGAGTCAGCATCTCATGAGTCACACTTGTGAGGCAGGAAGAAGAAAATTAAGCAAATAATTTTATTTTCAGAATTGTTACATGCTCTCTAAAGCCTAGATTACTGCTCATGTTTCCAAATTATTCTATTATCAGCGTGTACACATCGCCCCTTATTGGCCTTGAACACTTCATTTGGTTCATTTTTAAAGGAGAGGGAAAATGGAATTTGCTCCCAGACTTTGGTTTATGTATCAAATACCATGTAAATTCAGGTATGAGCACAAACTCCATTTTAATTTTGTTATTTAGTGAAAAAGATGTTTTGAAAATGCGTCCTTGGAGCACTTGTATTTCTGTCTTTTACTGTTCATTATTCATTATGTAATGGAAATTCATGTTTTGAGCATGTTTCCTGTTTGACCAAATACTGTAATATGGGTCATGAAGTTGTACAGTATTGTTGATTTACTATGCCAAATTTAATGGCAGCTTTAGCCAAAATCTTCTAGCAGTAGGAATTGCTAAATGTGTATAAAGATTATAAGACAAAAATAGAGGTTTATAAGGCAAAAATACTTGTACTTGTGTTCATGCTTAAGAAAACAGACATCTCCCAGTATTTTATAATACTTTAAAATTAGTGTGTATCTAATTTCCTCTATTTCAGAGCAATTTACTAGTCTGGCAACTGGAGATATGTTAGAACAGATTTATAAATCTAGTAAAAATGTAATAGAACTTTTAAAACTAACTCACACATCTACTGGCAAATTTGGGTATTAGGTAAGCCTTGCCATTGCATCTCTTGTGCCCTGTATTTTGATGTAAACCACTCTATTGTTCCACATTCCAAAGAGGGAAAAAAACACAGTACTTATTTTAGTGGCCGTCTTTTTCTGGGGGGGAAGTAGCATATGGGCTTTTATGTATGTTGTCTCTGTTATTCCATAATGCGTCAAGTATTTTAGTGACTTACAGCACCTACTAGCTAATCAGCAAGTTGAAAGCTGATTGAAGAAACCTTCAAATTTGTGTCCTCAACTTTGCAAAAAAAGGGTGTTGGGTAAGTCGTCATGTTCTACTGTGCTTTACGGAGGGGATGGTTTTAGGGGAACTGCTGAGATTTTGCTAGAATAATTTAAGTGTCTTTTGTGTTCTCATGGAAAACCTTTATAAATTTACTGCTAACTATGTGATCTGTTTTAAAAGTGGAATGTTGTACTGGAAAATGTTTTTGTTTTAGTTTCTGTTGCAGAAGTTACCCTTATCTAGTAGTTATCCTACATATTCAGGGACAGGAGGTTTATATTTAGGTTGTGAGTTAACAGAATACCTGCAAAAACTACAGTTTTAAATAGACACTTGTCTTGATCTACTATTACTTTGATTTGCATTTGTCTGGGTTTCACACTGCAGATGGTGTAACCATTAGCATGTCTTATGTGAAACAGAAGAAGAAAAACATCCCTTTTGACAAGCTTGAGTACCAATTTTGGTAGTGATTTTACTTTCATATATAGATATCAGAATAAATGTATTTGAAGCGTGTTTATATATGCCATTCATTACACTGATGCACCAATTGAATGGATCCAATCAGTACATACATTGATTAATGACATATTGCAAAATAGCTACAGAGGGTCTGTGATGAGAGTTGAGGATAATGTTAACCTGCATATGATGAGATAATAGCATTTACTTCTTTACTGTGCATCCAGCAAAAACATTGCAGTACTAAGGTTAAGATTTTTGAAGTACTGTTTTTTGTTTCAGAATATTTTTCTTTCCTGGAGAATCTGTGATAGTGTTAATCCATGGTGAAGTGAACTGATTGCTTTCAAGGATTTCTCTCCTTATCACCAAATTTCCATATTAGGCATAACTGGTAAAATGTCACTTTGGCTCTTAGAACCTGTAGATCATTCTCCTAGAGCAGAAAGTCACTGTCCTTGTGGCCACTGAAGAACCCGGTGTCATCTAGCTTGAATTTTAAAACTGGAAGCTTTATTTTCATGTTACATTTACAGTCCTGAGTGAAACTTGTGGTACTTCAAGAACCTTGCAGAACACAAGCATAACCCAAAGGCAAACACTGTCAATTTTCTGCCATGGAAGGGTGTTTGTGTGCAGCATTGCAAGTATTTCCCTTCCAGGTAGGCAATCTTGATGCTTAAACTAATCTGTCCATGATACACATACTGTTGTTGTCTGCATAGCATAGTGATTTGGACACCTAGTTGTGATTTTACATGTTTGCTCTAAGAGCTATGAAAAGCCTAGTTATTTTTATTCCTTGTAATGCCTCTAGAGCAGTAGCTTATTTTCATACAGTCAGACTTCAATTAGAATAAATAGGTAATTATCTTCTGCCCCATGAATTGGTTAGGTTTTTTTTTCCTTCAGGCTAGGAGATTTGTTCCAACATCGTACTAATGCATTCTGTAAGAGGATGGCATGTCATGAAATCATGACTCCTGGAATCAAAGGGTTAAGCTCAGTGTGTACCAAGCCTGTTGTATAAATATCATGCTGTATGGAGTGTTGAGTTGTTATGGTAAGCTTTGTTTATTTAGCATGAGCACTTCGCTGAAGTGTAATCATTTGGTAAAATTTGGGAAAAGTAAGTATACACTTAAGTTTAATTACTTAATGTTTATTGCATTAGTGCATAGTATCAGAAGGACCTATTACTTTTAAAGATATTGAAAATGCAAAAATTTAGCATGGAAAATATAGGATGAAAAGATATTCATAGTCTCTTTTAACCTACTATCCTTGCTTTACTCTCGTCTAGTTTGGTCATCTCCCTTTGGTTATTGATATGGGTCTGAATTTAAAATTCATTGCACATAACAAATAAGCAAACATATAATTTATATTGTAATTTTTAGTTACTTTTTTAAACATATGTAAGGAGCTGATGAGAGATAAGAAATAGAGAATGTGGAAAAAAAGAAGCGAAACCCACTGCTTTTAAATTATATCCTCTGATTTAACGTACATGGACTTCAACCATGCATGTGTAATGTCAGTAAAAAAATTCCCATTTTAAAAACAGCAGAAAAATTGTTATGGATGTAACTAGAGAGCTTTCTTTGCATTACAGTCAACAAAAATAGAAATAAATCTAACTGTTCTAAAACTGTCTTTCCAAAAACTGTGTGTTACATATTTCTGTTTATCTAACGGATGCTGCTAAGCATAAGAAGTAGGAGGATTTTGTACATGGTAGAAAGCACTGATTTAGAAAGATGCAGATGCTTAATATGGAGTGATAAACAGTCTTTCTCCCTCTTGAGTATAATTCTGGAGGAAATGTGTGGCCTACATATAAGCAAACATTGAGGCTTGGGGTAAATTAAATTTGGAAGATAGCTGCCTGAAAATCATAAGTCCCATTTTCCCTTGTAAGTCTCTTAGGAAGAATATGCAGTTATCCTCTAAGGTGCAGAAATTTGCATCAGTGATACCCACTTTAAAGACACGAGTAACACCAAGAGATGGAGAGAAGGCAAGGAGTTATTTTTAGGTAAGGTGTAGGGGGAAGGGAAAGAAGAAATAACCATATTCAAGCTTACATAGTGTAGAAAACAGGAGTTCCTCTAAGGTAGAGGAATAAATATAATGATAAAGAAAAAAAACTTGGAAGTTTTTTCTTTCATTTACAGTGGAAGTGTCAGTATTACAGACTTACTGGGAAATCTTATTTATATAGATAGTCTGCTCCCAAGACTTATGTCCTGTCTTTGATAGCCTCTTTTATTTGTGAAAACCCATATTTTACATCACATCCCATTCACTGTAAAATCTTTCACTAACAGATTTACTATAAGACACATTTTACTCTTGAAAATTTCCAGTATTAAAAAAGTACATCTATTAAGGAAGTGGCACCAGTTAATACGGTTTCCTTTTTAATTTAAAGTTTATATCAGTCACCTTGAGATGTTATCTTTTATTGTAATTTTCGGGTATATAAAATATTACAGAAGAAGTTATCACATAGTGATATTATGCAAGTCCTGTTTACAGGTGTGGAATATGCAGAATACTAATCAGTAGTATTATGTGATCAGGGATTTCAGGAGGCATTTTAATATTAAACATATGTCTGTGCAGAGTCTGACGTGTCACTCTGTTACTGTGACTGTCCAGCAGTTGTCACCTACATCACTAACACAGCGTTCCTTTCCCCCTTTCTCTCTTGTTGATTCTAGTACTTCTAGAGGACGGGGAGGAAAGGGAGAACACACATTTCTTCACTCAGATTTAGAAAGGCAAACGTTCGGAGAGAATGCCTTGGTCTTTTCATGGCAGCTTTTACATGGCAAACCAGCAGACTCATCTTTCCCTCAAGGTAGAATGTGCAGCCTGTCTGACACAAGGAAATAGTGCTGTGCATGGGATAAGTAGTCTGGATTTTATATAATGAACTATAGGAGTCTCCAAGCACTACTGAGAAGTTTATTTGCCTTGCTTGAGCAGCTTGAAAGCTCTGTCCCCCTAGCCCTCGTGGTGCAACCAGCACACATTGTTGCAACTGCTCTTGTTTGGGCTGTGTGAGTAGTTCCAGCGCGATGCTGGGAAGTGTAGGTTTCCTTGAGCCACTTCTCCAGCCTCTTGCAACAGGTCGGATCAGCCTGATTCTCTTACCAGCTGGCTCATTGCCCAGAAAAGCTTGTGAAGAGCTGAGAGGGAATGTGTGAATGGTTCACTACTCAGTGTGCGGCTCTATTAAAGAGTCTGCTCCTAGGCAGGGCCCTAATTGTGCCAGTTTAGGATCTCACCACTCACACAAGGGTCTCCTGATACTCTTGAATTTGAAAAACACATTAGCGTACGTTGATTTAGCATTTACCAAAGCAGGAAAAGCAACTGAACAAAATATTCTGAGAATGCTCTAGGTGGGTGTAGATTGTTAAAAATTTTTTCTAGTTAATTTATTATTAAGGAAAGTCTCTATGTTTTTTTACAGCCAGAAGGTTTTTCATTTCATCAGGCAATTATAAAAGTCAAGGAAATTTTCTGACAAAATCAAAGCTCTGTGACTAAATAATGAAGGTTCTTCAGCCAATAGTAGCATTTGCAACTTTGCACATGAAAATTCGGTCTCTCTCCATGGCTATTCAAGGCATTCCTTGAGCAGATTACTTCCCATACTTTTCGGATTAATTTTTGATTTGTGAATTGAATTCTTTACTTGACATTTTCTAATTCTTAGAAATTTTGTAGTTTGTGTCATAGTTGTCCAGTTGCTTTGCCGAGCAGGCTGACTTTACTGGGAGTGTAAGGAGCAAGCTAATCAACAGAGATGTTAATTTTAATTTGCCTTCACTTGGGTTGTACATGTGCAAAATTGTAGTAAAAGCTGTTAAAATAATCCAAATGATCATACAGTTCACAGTAATGCTATAGAAGAAAATCGTTACTATGTGTGCTACTGAAAAAGCAGTCATACAGTGCAGTGGAAAAGCATAACAAGCCATCTTGTTGTGAAAGGGGGTTGTCCAGCATTTGCCACTTTGATATTCTAAGTCTTTTTATGCCTTCTTATGCTTCTAATATGATTTTCTTCAGATAAACAGATGAAGGTGTTATGAAAGAGAATTAATGGTAAAAAATTTACTAAACACTACTTCAGTGCTTTACTACTTGATTATGTGAAGCTTTGAAAAGCAATTGTATAATAATATATGTACAAAGGGAACTGTACAATGTGTCAGCAACATCAATATGCTTCAAGGATCTTACCAAGAACCTGAAGTATAAATGAAGAATGAGATTTTCCCCTAAGTGTTCACAGTAAATCCATTTATTCAATAAATATACTCTCAGTCTTATAGGAAAGACAGCCTCCACAATATCAGGAGAATGAATGCAGTAACCCAACATCAGAAAAAAATTATCAAAATCAACTCTGTGCTTGTAAAAGTGATTTCTGAATTGATGCAGCTGTACTATAGTGCACAGATAGCTGTGAGATGGATGCTTGGGAAAAATCAAATTACCAAATCCAATTACCAAATTGAAGTAAAATATTTCCTAATAGAATATGTGGTGTGAAGTCATAGGCAAAACAATGTATGTTTCTGTTTTAAGAATAGGGTAGGATACCATGAAAAGCCTCATGTAGCTAAGGTAAACATGAATGAACTATGAAAAAGAAAGCTTGTCACTATGCAGAGAAGAGAGTTTCTGAAACACTGTTCTGGTAGAAGTGCTGGCACCAATAGCCACCTCCCATACACACTACCTACTTAAGGATACAGCCTGACCAGCTTAGAAAGGGATTTACATGATGTGAATTAGAGTAATTAAGAAAAAAAAACAACTCCGAAAGTATTTTCTAGTCCTGTAGTGTTATGGGATTTGTTTTTGTTGCTGTTTTCTTAAAAAAGGTAAGGAATTGAATTGAAGCCATTAGCAAAATTCTAGGGAAAAGAATAGTGTGCTGATCTCTCAATAAGCATGGTGCACCATATCAACAGATTATTTTAAAGGGATTATAATGCCTTCCTAAAATTATAAAATTTACATTAAATACCTTAAAGAACATGATAGTTTATTATTTTTTTCAAAAGTTAATTTTATTGTCTGTATGGCCTGTTTCATGAATAGAAAACACTGAAGACTAGATAGTAACTGGAATATAGTAAAATACAGGTACCATACTAAGTTCACAATATTTCATCTATTTAAATTCACTTTCAGTGTATGACCATTTTCGTTATTTTAATCCTCACTTGTTAGATTACAACAAAAGATAGTGATTTCTATGAGCCTAATCTAAGTAGCTGTAGCTTTCACATCATTTTATATAGTCTGGATTTTTTCAGGCTGTTAGATACAAAAATGTATTGACTTCATAATTATCAGTAAGACTTGTAAGAAATACCACTGACTTAATAAATATGGGCATTTTTAATAGGAAGACTTTTATTCTAAAACTAATTTGCTTTTCATGGCAAATGAAACAAGAGTCAGAATTTATTTTAAAAAAACCCCGCCAACTTTTAAAATATTTTTTCTTTGAAAAATACCTACTTTCATGATGTTTTAGAGTATTTATAGTGTTGAGGTGGTTGTCTCACACTACCTGAAAATAAAATGAATTAGTCTAACAGCCCACTTATGAGATCATTATTATTGCAACCATTTTAGGGCCTGGCATATAATATGACCCAATAAGTCTCAGAGTCAAGATTAAGAGAGAGGGCTCTTTTCCACATTAAGAAAAGTCATGGTAATTTAGCATATTGCAAAGTAGTTTAGTCTAGGAAAATGTTTTGTTTTGTTCTGGTTTGCGTTTTTTTTCTGAGTGGAGAATACTTGCGTAGAGTTCTTTGAGTGAGTATTCAATCATTGTAATTGGACTGGTGTGGTACAGTTTGTACTGTAATACTAATTTGTACTGTAATATTAATTAGCTACTGTTTCTAGCTAATACCTCTAGAAACAAATACTTATGACTTTGTGTATGATTCTTTAGAATATTTGTAGTTAACAAACATAAGCGCTATTGTATCAGCCTTAATATTTGTAACTAATAGTACCTAAAATACGTCCAGAAATAATACTGTTTTACAGCAGCTGTTAAGACAATTTCCTAATCCTCTGAGATTTTGGTAACATTGTCAAGATAAATTGAAATATGCCAATTGATTATAGGACTTGGACTGTCAATATAAGATATTTATCAAATTGCATTTGATTTTTTGGATTCTTTTTTTTTTTTACTGTAAGTATAGTAAGAGAGTAGTTATAGGAAGTACTTTTTGGAAAGGTTTGAATACAGTAATGGCATCATTTTCAAAATAAGTTCCAGTGTAATGAAAACTCACAAAATTATTTGATAATGCTTTTATTATGTGTAGAATCATTCAGCTTTTTTAAATGAAAACGCTAATTAATTTTACTGATAGCAGAATTTGACCCCTTCTTGTAGTTAAGGTGGGATCTAAACGTGTCAGAGACATTGATACGTGATTTGCACAGAAATTGGTTCTCAGTTAAGCCTCTGTGAATGTCAAAGATTTTAGGATGAACTCATAAACAGAATCATATTTCAGGGAAGAATCCTTGCTGCTTAAGTCACTTTTTTTTGTCTGTAAAACTGTCAACAGAAATTCTAAAAGAACTTTGAAAGCTTTCGTTTTAACTGGCAGATCATTTTATATTGTCCTTGTTTTTCTGTTGGTGATTACACCAAAGCCACAGAGCCTTTAGAACGGTGCCACAAAAATGATGAATAAATTGTTCTTCCTCTTTTCATTCTGGGACGTTTATTGTTGTGATTTTCATTTCATTACATATCAACATTTTAGTGTTATTATTAATTTTCAGTTTGTTTTACATAAGAATAATATCCTTTATTGAATCATTGTTAGTGTGCTTCCTCTGATAGAGAAAAAACAATGAGGAACGTTTTTTATCTAGACACTTGGCCTGACCACCAGTCCACGATCAAACACCCACTGTTTTTAAACTTAAAATGCGGTAGATTTCATCCTCAGTTTTGATCTCATTGTTAGGATGAAACTTTTATTTTATTCTTCTTAGTAGTTATGAAAAGCTTTAGGTTAGAGATTTGGGTCTTCTTGTATTATTAACTGTACACAATTTTAATGTGAGTCAGATACCCAGAGAGCGTACAGTGCATTCGGGCACCACTAGCAGAGTGCAAGGAGGCAAAAGAACTGCAGAGGCCCATGGAGACATGCATCATTGACGTACCTATTGAAGTGGGACTGAACAGCAGGCAACTAGTTTATACTCGTACATCTCTGAGTGTATTTCATGCCCAACTGTGTGAGCACAAGGTGTAGGTATACATTATTTACACTTTTCAGGGAATACCAAAATCCATTGGCTCAAGTTTTGAATAATACTGAGTAAAGGAGAAGGAGATATGATCCATACAGATCCTAAGGTATCTCTGCTCTTTTTTATCCCTCCATCTCTTGTAGTTCATTTTTTGTGTTTTATGCCTGCAGAGTTGCCTTTTAGCTACAGCTACAAGTACTGAGGGTTCACAGGATGTAGTTGTTCTCTTGCAGGTCATGGAGTAAGACATGCAATGAAACTGAAAGGATGATGTAGGTTTTCAAGCAAAATATATCCAAGCTCTGGAACCCATCTCTATGTTTGTCTGTCACTGTGGTTGTTCTCTCTGGGCACTGAGTATTGACCACTGTAAAGGCAGCCCAGTAGGCTAAATTATTATTTGGTTTCATTCCGTGTGCCATTCTTCCGTCTTTTCAAGCACTATCCAGAAGCCAACATATTTTAATTCCTGATGACTTGCTTTTGGCCATCCAAGTGACTTGACTTCCCTCCAAGAACAGTCTGGTTCCACCAGCAAACTTCACATGTTACAAATCATAGTCCATTGGACTTCTCACAACTACTTTTAGTTGTACTTTGAAGGCTAAAAACCCTAAAAGTATCTAACCTTTCCCAGTCCAACCTCTTAAGGAACAATTTGCTTTGTGATACAATACTGACATCAGGATGATGCAGTGTCCATTTGGCTAGCTATGATTACTCTGCATTGTGTTGAAAAGATTGGATTAGTTTGATCACGCTCAAGAAAAATAGTTAATCCCTTAAACAATTTCAAGCTACCTAGCCACTTTATACCACCACAGAGTCAATCAGATGCTCAACGTGTCATGATATGAAAGTGATAAAAAAGAGCTCTTCAAAAAGGGAAAGGTAATACCTCAGTTCCATTAGAAGCACCTATATGGCTCTTCCATTAGTTTGTAGCTGTGTTACTACTTTGACCATACAGGCAGTGAAGCCTAGATCTTTAGATTCTTGATCCTGGATACAGAACTGCTTTGTCTTTCCGGTTGTAAGGGAAAAGGATCTTCCAAATTTTATGTGTTCAGTTCCCATTCAAATAACCTACAGTCAATAAAAAGGAGAAAAAGGCTGCCCTCTGTAGAAGTGAAGGGAGCATTTAAAAAAACCACAACGCAATTCTTAAAGTAGGTTCTGTTCTTTTGATGTCTCAGTCTATCACCTACTATTAAGTTAGTGAAAGCAACCATGAAACACATGTTAGGTATAATTGCTAATTTGAATTTTATTGTGGGGTATAGTCCACATACAACCTTATATAAAATACTGCTATGAAAATAGACAAAATACAAGTCTGTTATTGACTGTCTCCTGTTCTGAAATAAGCTTAATTTCAGTGCCATAGAAAGTTAAGTTTGTACTAAAAGAACATGACAAGGAGTAACTTAGTGGCATAACACAGACCTAGCTTGAGAGGATGTTTATTTCAATATGCAGTTGAGGCATTTTTGTTGTATTTCATGTATTTGGTGTGTTTCTGGCTATACCAATTTGCTAATTTAAATATCAGATATACATTTAAAAAATAATTGTTCAGTGTAAAAGTAAATCTTCCATATGTTTGATCTCACTGAGAACAATTTTATCCCCCCTGATTTTCTTCCAACTCTGACAAAAGCAGCAAAGAAATTGTACTAGGAGGTATTAGAAACTAAAAAAATCTTTTGAGTTTCCCTTTTCCTAAGACCAATGTCTATGTTTCCACTCCTTCAGAGATCCAAGAGAGGAAACAGTACTTGGTATGGTTATGATAAAATGGCTCACCTTAACCATAAGACATATATGAAAGATTAGGGTATGATCTTACTCCTAGGGGGCAATTTAGTATTTACATCTCTTACATTGAGGCTAATTTTAGATAAAAGATTGTGCCAGTTTTTTTGCTGATCAGCTCTCCCTAGTGTAGTCATCCATCCCCCTCTTCCTTTGATAAGAGTGTTTATCATTGGGAAAAAATATGAAGGGAACTGAAGGCCTCATCAGGAAGAATAGCTGCTTTTATAACCCTCATGGAAAAGTGTGCATACCAAACTCCACAGAGATTTCTTTCAAGAATTTTCTGAGTTTTAAAATGACAGTACAGCTTTGCATTTGAAACGAACTATGAACAAATTGATGTAGGTATCATGTTGTGTCATTTGATGCACTTGTCAGGGTTTTTAATCTAATATTAAAAGATTTGCAATATTTTGGGCATGTTATCCAGATTCTACATGTTATTATATTGGTAGAAGTATTTTAAAATAAATTTGATGATATTTTTGACTTTTATTTTTTATTTGTTCTTTAGCAGAATCCTGGTTTCTAGTAATGTTTAACATCAGGAGGTGCTTTTCTTCCTAAACTGGGTATTTTGGATGTACAAACCTTGGTTTAATGTGCATGAACTTTTTAACTTTGTTCTTTCTTATTTTCTTTTTTAAGTGTATGTGTGATTGTGTTATGTGGTGTCTAGAGGTATAAATATTAGTTGACATGTCTATCTGGTTGGGTAGGACTATAGCAAACAGTGCAATTTCTTCTGCTACATCAGCACAGAGAGTTTCTGAGTCATTTGACTCAACTACGGGGATGTTTCTTAGTGTGCCTAAAACCATGCTCAGCAAAGACTGATGCAGTATCTCATCCAGTCAACCTATAAAATAATGTTAAATTATGAAATTTGTTTTATTTCTTTTTAGCCTGGAGAGGCTAAATATTTGGTGGAAGAAAGGAATAGGAAGAAATTTCCCAGTCCAGAATCCTGCTAAGTCACCTACTAGGAAGTACCAGACATCTGTATCAAAGTAAATGATTCCCAGGAGGTATGCAGCGTGGCCTCTGCTTCACATTGTAGAATGTCTCTCTTTTACAAAATCTTTTTTCCTTTTTATTGTGTTACAGGAAATTGATTACTATTAAATTAAATATACACAATTTTAATATCAAAAATTCTCAAAATAATTTGTCTAATTCTTTACCCATTTTCATTTCTGATGACTGCTTAGCATGGTCCTACATCTTGTCCAGACTGGTTATCACTTTTCTCTGCTGCAGTGCCTGATTTTGCTGATAGTTAAGATTCCCACTTGTTTGTGCTGTTAGGCAAGACCTGGAAAAGCAGTGTCAACTCATGTTGACGTGTCAGCTTCAGGCAGATGCCATACTCTTTTCTGCACTGAAAGAATCATATAAAGTACAATGTTATCTCTATTATCACTTTAATATAAAAAACTTTTACACTTTTTGATAGCCACCAGAGGAGCTGATATCCTATATTGCAAAGCTCCTGTGACTGAGTGATGATTCAGTGTCAGAATGGCTGAGATTGTTCAAACATGGCCCAACAATTTATAACTGGACTTTATTTTGGTGATATGAATTTTATGTGTAGCAGAGTGTTTGATCATGGATCCCAGGTCAAAAGCATATCCATCCTAAATATTTGTTCTAAAACACAGAAGAGTCTTCTCTCCTTTTAGCAAAACCATCAGTTTAGAGGTTGTAGACAACACCCTCATTAGCAACACAGGCCCTGTAACAGGTTATTTTTCCTGAGGAGGCTGTGGAAAGAAGAGCATTGGGTTCTGTGTCTGTGCTGCTTATTATTCGCTGAAAAAGAATTTAGAATTAGTATTAGTATTTAGCATTTTGCATTTGGTGTTATCCTTCACAATCATCTCTGTATCAGGCATGTGTGATGTATTCAGTTATTTCCCACATGTGCTACCTTTCTGTCATCTTTCTTTCTGTTTGAATGAGTTTAACATTACAGAATGGGGACTAATGACAGTCAGAATGTATAGGAAGAGAGTCAATGTATTAAGTTACTCAATTATTTCTTGTTTGTATATCGAAAAAGGAGCAGCATACATGTAGGAAGAATGTGTCATTAGTGTGTGAACTGTCATTTTGAGTTATCAGTCAACTGTGGTTATGTTGTTCCTTTCATGCTGCTGGCACAAAGTTCAGAGTTTTCCAAAAAGTGGAAAGTAGTGATTTTGAAAGAAAATGAAGTGGTGACCATTCCTTCTTATTTTGCTTAGAGCATAAGAATTTTGTTGGCACACTTATATTGTACTATATGGTGACTGCAGATGTTTTTAACACACTTCACTGGAGGTGTATCAAGTGCAGTAAGCTGTAAAATATTGAGTGTCTATGTGTTGTTCATCTAGTCATGGAAATTAAATGCTCATTGTTACAGGAAACAGTAAAAGAGTAAAAAAAAAAAGGCAAACAAAAGAAAAGGCAGTTTAACCACTATATTTTATCTCTAATGAATATAAATTGTCCAACCAAAAAGCTTTTTTCTATGGGTTCACGTAAATTCAAAACAAGCATGCAAATGGAACAAAACAAAAACTTGATAAGAAGGATTGGTGTGTTTATGTGACTCCATGGCATATTCAGATTATGTGGTGTGATTTGTTCTGCAGCTGCTTCAAATTAAGAACAGGTGTAGAAGGCAGATTATGCAAATACTCATATTAATGTAATTGTGAAATTGGTGTGTTTATCACTGTGCCTTTAAAGAGTAGACCATACTCTTATTTTACATGTAAATGAACTTTATTCTTGAGAGCTACTATTGGATAATGAGCTTATAAAGAAGAAATTTCTAGCATATGGTGAAACATTTCTAAAATGTGATATTTTCTTGTGTAGCAATTTATTTTATATATGTTGTATAAACATATTATAATCTGCTTTGTCTTCTTTAGAAAAATATATCTATGATGCAGTTTTAAAATCTAATTCATAGAACTAATGAACTCATATTTCTTTGTTGTTATTTTTTTATTTCATGTAACCCTTCAGTAGGACAACTTTTGATCTTCAGCCATTTACTCTATATTTAAAAACCTTTATAGACTTTATACCTTGTTCACTTTAAATCTCTAAGAAGTATATATTGGAGAGAAAATGTGTTTTAAAAGGATTTTTTACTTCCTAAGACTTACTCTATTTAAACAATCATAAACTGGGTATCTGAGTTAAATATATATTTTTAAACATTATTTACCTCATGTTGCTAGTATGCATAGATTTTTGAATGATTGCCTAAGCTTTATGTTATTTTTAGATTAGAGGGGGTTGGTATCAAAGGATGTCCAAAACTAAGAAATTATGGGAGCTTTTTATTTTCTTATAATACAGACCTAGTTAACAAAAGTTACCTGTTATAAAAATCACAAAGCACTATGATTCTAAGTGTTAGTGTATTTTTTTTCCTTATATCTTTTGCACATGACATTGATTCATAGTAATTTATATTCTGTTAAAAGAAAATACTAGATACTTGTTTTTTATATGTGTCTGCATACACATATACATATATACAGGACAATTTTATATATGCTGCCAATGAGGTAGGTCAAATATTTGAAACTGAGCTTTATGCACTGGGTGGGATACTTTTAACTAGGAATCTGGGCCAAACAGTTGAGATAATCCTTGGTTCTCAGGAAGCAGAGGCTGAGGGCACCAGTTGCCAACAGCTGACTACCAGGCTAACAAGACTAGAACAATGTCTTTCTTCTTTTCTGCTTCCAATAGCTGTGGCTCAGATGGGCTTTCCTATTTATTTGCAAGAAAAAAAAGAAAACCCTGTTTTGTTTTCTGGATATGTTTCAGGAAGAAAGCAAAAAACTATAGTTATTGAGTTCAGTGTAGTACCCAATGGCATCAGTTTTCTTCTAATTCACTATCCTCAAAGCTCAACTGGTCTCTTCATGAGAACAACCTAAAAGGTGTAAGCAGGACATTTAAAGAAAACAACTATTTCATTAGAGTTATTTTCCTCTAAAGCACTCTTCAAGAAGGGGAATGACTTTATGCTCAGTAAAGTCATCCTTTAGCAAATTATTTAAAATTGCAGTGATTTACGGGGTGTTTAAGTGGTAACTGTTTGCTTCACAGCCTGTTAGCTACCTATAAAATCTTTCATTCAGTTATTAGCACACTCTTAATGGAATACAAACTATTTAAGAAAGAAAAGACTGGCAGGAATTTCATTATGTAAGCTGAAGATGATAAAGCTTTTCTATAGGGTTAGCCTGATTGTATAACTTTAAAGTACAACTGTCAACCAGATAAAATGGCAACCTCTTTTTCTAATCAATTTGAATTATATGCATCATTTCAGTAGGATGTTATTGTGGGGTTAATTATCTTTGCATTTAGAAAAGTTTTACTTCCACTTGACTAGTTGTCATTGGAGATGTTTGCATGCAGAAATGTTATTCATGCTGTGCAATATGGATACCTTCCAATGTCACTTAGAACTGACCACAGTTACACTTTCTGTCTCAGAAATAAAGAGGCAACTTGGACGTTACACAAAGATTATGTGTATTGGAGAACTGTGTGATTCTATCACCCTTATAAATCACTGCTTTAAAACAGTAGGAACATGGCCCAAGCTATCTTGACTCTATTACATTTCTCACTGACTTCTGTGGGAAGTCTTTTGAGGTTAGGAAAAAAAAAAAGCCTGAAAATTGAGCAAAATACAGCAAATAAAAAGACAAAAAAGTGTCTTACAGTAACACTAATCTCTTTTTAACACTTCTTGCACTAATTGACACTTACTTGAAGTTATTTATGTTTTCATTTTTTAAAAATTATTGTGGACTAGTAGTTACTTTTACATAATTTTGTTAATTGTATGGCTCTTCTGACTGCAAGCTTCTGAAAATAAATAAGGGATTTTAAGAGATGAGTTTCTAGTAATTTTTTTGCGGTATTAGTGGAATAAGAGATTATTTCTGCTCCAATTCCTTGATTTTCTTCCACAAGATGTTCCAGAGGTGGATGGATTACAGACATATATATACATGTCTTTGCACTCTAATTTTGTTTCCTAACTTTCTGTGAGCAAGCCAAATAGCCACTCTCACTTCTGCTATTATGACACAAGTTAATTTAGTTATTGAAATAGGACAGGCAGAATACTCGCATATTTGTGTCCCTGTTCCTCTCTGTAAAGGCAGCTGTGAACTTGATGTTAAATATAGTGATATCAAATAAAAGGATTTCTTTACCTTTAAATAAGTATTATTAAAAAAACCCAATCAACAACTACTTCAGTAGTCTTTATTATCTTTAGTAAATACACATTTAAGGCAGCATTTTTATGTGGAATACCAGCAATTTCCTTGGCCATACGGAAAATCATGTAAGTAAGTAGGACTGGATTTGGATATGTTTGCATTCATTTATATCGTTGTAGTTGCCTAAGTCAGGACCATTGCTGTTTATATCCACAGTGTGTAGGTTTTCTCATGGAGAGTTCTGGTTTCAGGAGTGGATGATGGTTTGCTTTGTTGTGGTGCGCAGGTACTGATAGTTACCTCAACATCTGTATTATCATTTGATTAGTCTTGCTCACACATGAAGGATTAAATCAGTCACTGAGTTGGAATCAGGATAAGTCTGATGCCCAACTTAGACTGGCAAGGGCACTTAGGGGTCTTTTGCTCTCCTCTGCAACTGAAAATAGTCCATCCATTCATGTAACCTATAAATACTACTAAGCAGATTCTCTGATACTGCTAAGAATCGCCTAGCAAAAGAGACATTAGTAACTCTTTTGATTACTCTTGCCCTGTTCTTGTAGCATATCATAGCTGGGGTCCTTGAGGAAAAGCTATCAGTTGTAATAATGTGTTAGGAAATGTGAAATGGACATTTCTTGGACCCTTGTGTAGTATAGCTTTATGGACTTGAATTAGGAAGCTGGATCACACTACAGCATTGATCTAACAATTCTAAAGGGGAATTAAATTTTCAACACATGAAAAATGAACTGTAGGCATGTAATTACTTAAAATTATAACAAAAGATGTATTGTAAAGTCAGAGAACATATACTTTTTATTTATAATTCATTACACCTTATGGAAGTCTGCTGATTATAAGATGTGTAGCATGCATTCATATCTATAAATACATATTTTATTTCTTTCTGGAATGACAACACATGTCGTTTCAGTTTCCTTATTTTTTATTTTCTTTAGCAAATCAGAAAATAAGATTAATCATTTTGGTCATGTGGGAGGTGCTATTTCCATTCAGTTCAAGACTTTTCCTGTGCCTATATTCAGTAAAGATCTCCAATTTCTGTCTCATTAAAGGATCACTGTCTTGCAATCCTTTTATCTTCTTTGCATTGCTACTCTCTTTCAATAAAGGAGAAAAAAAATACTAAAAAAAAAGGCAATCTATCTCTGCCAAAGCTCAGAACACTGTCATTCCACGCTTTAGTCAGCAAAATAGCTTGTATAGCAAAAGACTTTCCATCTTCTTTTCTCTGCTCAACAGTTGGAGCTTTAAAGCAAGAAATTTAAAATTGCTATTGCAAATTAATGTACTATGCAACTTTGTTTACAATTCACTGGCTAAGCTGAACCATCTATTATGTTACCTCGTAAAGAATATGTAGGGTCTTACAGTACCAGATGGGGCTACTTGAGGAACTTCGAGGTTGTACATAGACTCACAGATTGGTTCTTTAAAATATACTTTCACTAAAGAAAACATGTTTCCTTACTACTTTTTTCCCCCATTCTAAATTCTAATCTTAGGGCCAGACTTTCAGTTAAGTTGAGCACTCAGGATTGCATTGGCATCAGTGTAAACTGCAGCTGCTCAACACCTCTACAGATGAAGCTTCAAAGTGTTTGGGAAAATTCGTAGCTTCAAACTAGACTAAAAAAAGATATTTTTCTGCATAGACTTAACCAGGTTTTGTTCATATTTATCAGGCGATATTTAACTTTTCCTAGATATGCAAATAAGATGGTAGATTTTTTCTTTTTATTTTTTTTTCATTTATATTGTATATTGTGAATGAAGTAATGATTTTTGAGGAGTCTGGTGGATATTTTGCCAAATCGTTCTAAAATTGTGTGGGATGTTTTGATTTTAACCAAAGTTACAGCTGCAGAGCTGTAAAGCAGTTGGTTTTGCTTATTATGACTAGTTCTACAACTTGTACTGTTTTAAATTGCCTGCAATTAGCATATTTCAACCTTATTTTTAGGTTTAAATTGCAGTGTGAGAGTGTGCTCTCCTCTTAGCTAATTAGTGTTATCAAGGAACAGTAGGTTACCTCATTAGTACCATGTGTATTTAATTAAAGAAGAGAAAATTGGAGTTAACCTCATAGCTAATATTTTCACAGAGTGATACAATGCCAACACCTTCAATTGGAGTCACACCCCTGTGTATCTAATTATTCACTGATGCCAAATAAGGTTAGCAAGGATACCACTATGCTGTTGACAAAATAATTTAGATGGAAATCTGTTTGCTGGTTTCTGATATGAAATTTCAGTTAGAGCAGATAATTTTATTTAAATATGTTGTGATCACAAGGTATTTTTATCATTCCTCCTACCCTCCCTTTTGTGTTCACACTTACACTTAGGAAAGGCCAAGATTGCATGAGGCACTCAGTCTCAGGCAAGCGGTCTGTGATCCTAATCTGTACCTTGCAGGTGTTGTAACAATTTAAATATAACCATTTTATTTTGGCTACAAGTATTGTATAAACCAGTACAGTTATATTGTACTCATGGAAAGAATAATACACAAATAGGGCCAGAGTACAGGTGCCTGCCCTTTGTAAATGTGCTCAGAATTTCTTATGGCTTGCTTTGCTTTAGAATTTTCTGCTTCATATGCTTCTAGAGGGCATGACCTAACATGGAGATAAGAGCCCACAGCTCCTGAGGTTTCAGTGAAGTCGAAGGTGCTTATTGTTTCTAGTCTAGGCACTGTAATTCGTGTGTGCTTACCTGCAGAACAGAATTTTTTGAATGTATAACAAGTGGATTTGTCTTCTGAATTTTGTTGTCCAATGCTGCTAATATGACAAATAATTTTGAGCAAGCCATCCATAATCTCTGACTCACTTTTCCCATCTGTAAAATGGAAATTCCATTACTTCATGCATGAAGATGATTTAAGTGCAAATAATTGTTTTTTGCACAATGCTCGAGTATAAAGCCACCTTGTATATCAGTGCATATCAATGCCTGATCAACTTCACATGAAGTGTGTTTAATTATTGTATCCGTGGGATTATAATTGAATCCTTGAAGGAGGGGTTTTTCCAATTTATTTACAAAAGTCTTCATACTAAATCAAGTACTTTCTTGACTGTTCTTTCAGGTTACTTATCTCAGGTGCTTATAGTGGCATATGAATGCTTTAAATAGTCACTTTACAAGCTTACTTATAACAAACCATCTTGGACATTTATCACTGCTGTTCAAATGAAAATAATGATTGACCTTTTTAAATTTGGGGATTTTTTCTTATTTTACAGTTAAGTAGAAAAGAGGCTCTTCAAACATTGTGCCTTTCCCTATTAGTTTTCCAAGCTGCTAACCCTTCAGGATCTATTGTATGTTGAAAGGAATCCTTTGGATTGAATGGCAGTATGGAACTCTGAAGTCAGTCAGTTTAACAATTGGATGAAATTTCCATGTGAAAATAAATGAACTCAGTATTCACTTACCTAACTTTTGTTTTATATATTGCTGCTAGAAAAGTATGGCATTATATGATAGAGCGATTTATCATTTTTTCCTGTCTAAATATAAATTATTTTTTTAATATGATATGCTCTTTAACTGTCAAGGTGCTTTAAGGGAGAGTTCAGATTACAAAAATATTGTAGAAATTAAAGAATAACGAGTTTTCAGTCCTCCATATGTATTTGAAGAAAACTGTGTGAAAACATGCAGTCAAGTACGAGTCCTTAGCCTGACTTCATACACTTTCTCTGTGTAATGTGATGTGAAATAGAGACTGGTTTCATTTGTATTGGTGAAAAACTGCAGCTCAAATTACAGCCCTTGGTGGTATCATTGTCATCTCTTTGAAAGATCTCATTCAGCTCTATCAAGAACAACCAGGTAATAAAGTCAAGATCCACATGGTGAATAAGCAATGGCTTGGATTTGATATTGGTTGGTTTAGTACTTCAGTCTCAGCATCTCTAGTGCCTGGATCTTCTTATAAACATCTACACAAATTTGTGAAGCACAGATCAAACTACGAATGAAATTTTATATATTCATTTCAAAACCTTAATTTATGTGAAAAACATCTAAAGCAGAACTTTTATCTGGACAGCTTGTCAGAGAATCCCAATCATTAATTGTAGGACTTTTGATGGACTGCTGCAGATTTGATGTTCTCTATCTGTAAAAATATTTGGTGGAGTTATGGGTAAATTTGGTGGACTTCTATGGGTAAATTATTAAGTGATTAAAAAGTACTTTTTAAAGCAAGTTTTCTACATATATATTGCAACTTCATATAAATGCATTGTCTAATGTTACTATAAATTTAAAATAGTTACTACATTCTTTAAGTTATTGCCTAGAATTTTGATCTTTTTATCTTCTCAGCGCTTGCTAATGAACACAATAGTAAGGTCACAGTTTTTTCTTTTTTCTTTTTTTTCAATTTCTGTATCTTCTTTTATTCAAATTTATTTTTTAGTCGTGTGTTTTTCCTGGGGAATGTATTATTTATTTTACTGGACTTAGTCATTTTGGCA
Organism: Corapipo altera; assembly: GCF_003945725.1. Taxonomy (NCBI): domain Eukaryota; kingdom Metazoa; phylum Chordata; class Aves; order Passeriformes; family Pipridae; genus Corapipo; species Corapipo altera. The sequence continues at coordinate 41,846,324 of NW_020884873.1, forward strand.
CAGTTTGAACTGACAGAATATAAAGTAAACAACTTGTGTTTTTCTGAGGAAAATGACCGATAAGCAGAAGGAAATATTTATGAATCGGTCAGTGTTCTTCACTGGTGTATTCAAGACATGAGAAAGAAGTATTCCAAGATAAAAGTAACATGAGCTCTGTGTTTATACAAAATACCCTACATTATATGTCAGTTTGGGTGAGGAAAGCATGTATGATGTAACTGTAAAATTGTCACTTCTTGTTTTTTTCTACCTCCCTATGTTCCTTCAGAGCTGTGAATGTCTCTACCTCCTGAATTTTATTTGATGTATTAAGTTTCTTAAAAGGAATTTTTTTTAAATCACTCTCCACTTCTACAAAATTTAATTTACAACTGCATAAAGGAAATTACCCTAGTTTAGGCAGTCAAGCATTTCAGCAGATTCCTAGAAATGTACAAAGGAAAGAATGATTATCAGTCCTGAATTGTGGATTAAGAGGATCATACTACACAGAGTACTGTCTAAAAGTAGCAATTTAATAGAAAATGTGGGTGTTCATGTGAACAATGTCTCTGAAGTTAAAAAATAGCATTTAAAATATGGAAGTTTTTATTATTATTTGGTAGAAGGCTTGCCTAGAGATGCTTGTCTCATATTTTCGTTGAATGTTACAAGCAGCTTCATTAGAGTTTTATGTTTTGGTTTTGTTTTGTACAGTTTTGGTTTTGTTAATTTTTTTCTAAAGGTGAAATTCCATTAGAAAAGGAGAATTCTCATTGTGGACTGCAGAAAATGTATTAAAAATTTACATAAACTCCTTCAATGTCTGTGTTACAAAGCACAAATAAGCTGTAATTCAGGAAGTATCATTTACGTGTATTTAAAGGGAAATTTTAAAAATCACAGGGTGAGGTTTCTGAAGTTCTAGAATATGTTCTCATACACAGTCTCGTGTACCTTTTTCCCCCTACAAACCAGCACTGCTTTTTGAGCCTTGTAGAGGGGAGAGTGTCTTGTTTGAAGCCTGCAGCTAAAGTGAGTTGCAATATGACATGAGGACAGATACTTATCAAAAACTTAATATGTGTGTTCTCGTCCTGTAAACTTAGGTAATACTTTTGCAGAAGACCCTCAAGCAAACCATTTAGTGGACAAAATCAGCACAGATTTTTTTGTAATTCTACCTTTTTAAGTACGAGGAAGACCTAGTCCAATATTTCAAATGTCACCTCTGTTAGCTCACAATATAGCTTAGGTAAGGAATATCACACTGTGCATAAGTTTCTTTCAGCATTTCATTTTGTGTCAGTACAGTATTTGAGAATAGTTACTCTGAACAGCCGGCTCCAGCACAGACTGCAACAACGAAAAATTCAATGGAGTGCTTTTCCGGAGGCATTCTCCCTCCTGCTGCAAATAAAATTGTCACTTGATAGGAAAGTGATTTCTTTTCTCTCAAATGCGCTTTATTGTCGGCAGTGTAATTTATATCAAGCAAGCAGTGAGTTTTATCCATTTATAGTGTCTGAAGATTATTTCTGTATCCAATAAGAAAATTTTGTTACTGTTTTGGTCTTGTGTACAGACACATTACTTTGATTATTAGAACCTTGGCTAAAAATGCCTTTGGCTAAATTATAGCTAGGTTTACTAGTTATTTATTAATTTTTTTTTTCTTCTTTTCAGATTGTGATCTATGGCTGAATATCTGGTGCCTTAGTTTGTTTTTTTCCCTTCTTTTTTAATTGTTGTGGAAACTAGTGAATTAATTAATTGATGAAGGAGGAGCATTTGGTATGTTATTGTTAGAAGATCACTATAGGCTAATCTGAAGACTACCTGCTACTTTTTCTCCTATAAATTAAAAAATTTCTTTCTTCAGCTTACAATATCAACTATAAACAGGAATCCATGGCTACAGTAGTAAGCCTCTAAGGAAAAGTCTGATCTTGCAGCATGTAATAAGGCACTTAGTTTCAAACTAAAACATATGCAGAACAACATATATACACGTACGCACACACTAACATAGTCTGTACCCTATATAGCTATATCATGAGCAGTTTTAGCAGCATATTAGTAGTTCTTAAAGTTTTCAGCTCATGCTAGAGCAGCACTAGCCATTCCCCAGGTAGGGACATCCCTGGAACTAGATAGGCCACCAGTGCAAACACATAACAGGGTTCTCCAAATTTCAGCTACCACAACTGACCTCTTTTCAGCACATGCAAATGTCACTTTGTCTCCTTGCTGCCACTGTTCTGCACAGATTATTTTCTCAACATCTTTCTCTGCTTCTTTCCTCAGTTGTCCTTCAAAGCATCAAATACAGGCAGTTTGTTTTCCATTTTATAGTCCTTCACCATGTGACTTCATGATACCCATTACTCTTCATAAAGTAGAAAAAAAAGAGCCCTTAATCTCCTACTTTTAGATTTCAAATAAGCCCTATTGTACCTTCTCCTGTGCTGTCTGTAATGACTGTGAAGTACCTCATTATCCTCCTCTGAGTCAGTCATTCAGCCTTCTCCAGTTTATGTATAGAGAACTTAGACACATACATTGCCTGCTATCATGATAGGAATTTCCTATCAGTCTGTCACTGTCATCTCTTGTCTTGCACAGGACTGTCATGTCTGTGCAAAGGACTTGCATAGTGCTCAGTGGCTGTGCAAAGCCTGCAGTATGGTCCTGGTCAGCACCATGGGAGCTTTGATGCAGTTGCAGCAATTCCCATGTTACTGCTGCTGCTACCACTTCTGAGTCTTTCAAATCCTGTGATTTACCATGTGCATTGATGTTCTTCATTCTAACCGGAAAAAAATACAATTTTTTTCTGCATTGCTGATTTAGGTGTAAGTTTCTGGTAGTCTGCCCTTTCAGGGGGACAAATCATGCTCTTCTTCTATGGCCTAAAAGTTTACTGAAATTGCAGAGCACACACATCTCTATTGCATGTATTAAGAAGACTCCAGTATTTTCAGTCTACAAGAAATATTTGTAAATGTCTCAAAAATATTTTTTTTTTTAAGGTGAGACCAAGAGATATGATTCAAAAGGACATTCAAAAAGCCTTTGACATAGTACTTCATGAGTTATTATTAAGAAAACTGAATGGTTGTGGTTGAAAGTTAAAAGTTCCATCGTAAATTAGAAACAAGTTAAGAGACAGAAGATAAGAGTAGGATTATATCATCAATTTTCAGCATGGCGAAAGGTTAACATTTCTGTCTACCTCTGACCTGGACATTAAATAGCATTGTTTAATATATTTAGTAATAAGCTGGAAAATGGACTGAAGAATTTTGTATGTTTCAAAATTTAAAGGTGACCAAGAATCTTACTTAGCCTTGTAAAGATTAGAGATGAATTTCAGACTTTCCGGAGTGATGTGGAATAGTAAGTAAACAAATGCCATAGTGGTAGAAGAAAGATGAATAAAGATGTAGAAAGATGTAGAAGAAAGGAATAATTTAACTACTTATACTGATGATCTAACTTTTTGCATAATTTTTTAAAACTTAAGTATGGTTTCCTCTCAGTGTGGTAGAGGAAACAAGCTGTATCTTCTTATAACAAGCACATCTTTTCTTGGTCTACAGTAAAATAGAAGCAAGGAAACAATCAAAAATTTATGAAAATTGAGAAGTGTGCTAACAAAAAATATTGTAATACCAATTTTATTTTCATCTATGATCTGATGATGCTATGTGGAAATTGAGATGTTTCATTTTAATCTAAAAATAACATTAAGTAACCTGAAGAAGGAACATTTCTTTTCTCTCTATCCACTTCTGTTATGTAGTTCAAATATTCCAGACCATACATTGTGTCTGTATGTAACTCCAAGCAAAACTGTACTTTGAAAGCCACAGGGGAGAGTGGCTTTATATTTGATATATGTACTTGATCTCAGACCTTTCCTGTCGTACAGTTTTACTTTATTGTGAGCAAATTATACCACAGCCTCTTCATTGTTTGTATTCCTGGAACACTGTATTGTGCTGTATATAAATGCATAGAAAGCTCTTACTTTTTATGACCTGAGTACTTCCTTTTGGAGCAAAAACCTTCTTATCTTTGCACAATTCCTGCCGAAAAGGTGCTCCTCATTCAGTTGTCTAAAGGAGAAGGATTTCACCTGAGTTATGAAATGTAGGTAAGCATGAGACTTTGTGTCAGACTCCTTCTACTCCAGTCTCTCTAGATTTGGACTATATGCCCATGAAGATTATTTATTTTTTGTCCTATTTACCACTGTAGTCGTATCACAGGCATTCCAAATTCTGTATGTATTCTTCTGGGGTTTTTTATTTGGTTTTTTTTTTTTTTTACTTCTCTATACTCTGTTACTGTGAGTAGAGTAGCCTGTGTTCATGTGTAAACTGGATCTCTACTCCACAGAACGTCTTCTGTCCTTTTCTAAAGAATGTGTAAATCTCATCAGATTAATTTCAGATAGGCTAGGTCAGGACCCTGAAAAATGAATGCCGGGATTTGTTGGATACAATCCATTGCAACTCCATTATAGTCCGATCAAGAGGGACATGAAGTACAAAGATTTAAACTCCAAACTCATAATCCCTTGATACTGTCGTGTTCTTTTTAGAAAGGGCACAGCACTGCCTTCTGATTACCATGAAGAACTTACCTGTTTCAGTGCAGTATAGTCTCTTTCCTAACACTTTGAAATTAAGTGTTACTGATACTTCTCCAACCACCTCTTTTCCTTGGATTGTCTTTCCTTTTAGGATTTCATACTTTTTAAGTGAGACACTTCCTTCTTTAAAGAAAATGTATTTAGCTGTGCTAATCTCTTTAATCAGCTAAACACTCAACTCTTGTCCTCAAGGACATGCTTTAAAGGACGTTCCTTTGCACTTCTGTAGATCCTTGGGCTAGAAGAAGTTGTAACTAGTCACACAGTCGTGTTTGTTGAGAAATCTGTGTGATAAACTCATAAGCCACCAAAAACATGAAGAATGTGGCAAAGGATGCAAATACAGACACCTGCAAACACACAAAGATGAGATGACTGGAAATTCATTACAAAACATTGATTATTCTCCAAATAATAGAATTCTTCATTTCAATTTCACTTCTTACTTCCAGTTCAAGAAAAGTCTTATTTTACTTACTGCAAGAAATTCCTTTTCCAGGTACACAATCAAAGAGTGCCAGTACCATTCTGTGAATCTGAAGGCACACTACGATTTCTTTCTTTTCTTTATGGTGGATGCTGGACATTTTCAGTTGGACTTTCGTCACCTTGTGTACTGTAGTATGAAACCATGAAACTAAAGATAATTCATGTTTAGAGGAGTGAGTCTTTCCCTGATATATGAGTCTAGCATAAACTGCCAAGTACTTCAGGAAAAAAAGCCATTTTTTTCTGCAATTAATTAATTACAAAGAAGACAAAGTGGGAAAGCAAAAATAAAAATAAAAGAAGATTTTAGATCTTGAAAGAGACATTCTGTCACTGTCAGATGTTAGCTTTTTTAAAGTCTGTTAGGTTGAGAGTAATTTCAGTAAATATATATAGTCCTTTAGAATATTGTTCAGTTTGTCCAACTGACTAAAATTCTCTATGAGTCAGCAGACTGTTGGCTCCCTTGTTTCTATTGAATCATTCTGCCATATCTGCTTAACAAAGGAGGATGCAATGTCGGCTACAGAAATGTATGTGGAACATTGCTGTATGTTTCTAATTAATGATTTCCTGCATTTGTAATTGCACAATAGGGTTGTGCAATGGTAAGACCATTTTCTTTATTAAAAAGTCAGCAGCAATATATATTGACTTTTAAAGATTTGTCATGTAACCCTTGGAAGGAATAAACAACATATGAAAAAGAAACTACTTATTGCTAATTTTTTTTATGATATTCAATTTTTCTGATGTCACTTTAGGACATCTTGATAATTTTATGTGTTCTGTTTTTGTTGTATCTTGTGTTTTGGATTTTTATATCTCTGTTGGATTGATTTGAAAGTTGTCCACTTCTACGAGTGAAGTTAAACAGTTCCAGCAGTGTCACAAGAAAGCTGGGACTGATTCTATTTCTGGAAGGTTGGAGGAGTGTCCTACACAACATTCTTCACACTTCTGAGCAGTGTCTTCTTGACCTTCAATTTAACTTTGAGACACTCTCTCTTTTCCAAGAACTGATTGCTCAGTCATTTTACTTAATGGTCACATCTTTAGGAAACAAGAAACACGCACAAGAAGAATCGAATCGGCACAGGGTTGACTTCAAAGCCTCTTGTGCTTTGCCATTGTCTTTATGTTTGGAAAAGCTGAAGAAACAAATAATTTGTAGAGGGTCTTGCATGTGAGGGCTTTTAAAGAAAAAGAGACAGACCACAAATTCTCTGAATACCTTCCTGAGTGGGAAAGTTTAGAGGCACTTAATGCACTGTTTACTCCAGCTATGATGTGCAGGTAGCAGGAGGACCTTGGGGTTGAATATGTTTTGTTTTCATTGGGGTCTCTGGACTGCTGTTGACTATGTCTGCATCAGGGAACCTTGTTTTAGTGCTTTCACTAAAGCTTTCAGTGTGGAAATATATAATGTGCAACTGAAAGTTTTATAGGGTTCCACAGATGAGAAGGGAGAAGTGTTTCTTAAGCGTGTTCCACAGATGTGTGTGGTCACTTGTGCTTCCTTGTAAAATAGATATAGAGTAAGTTTTGTAAAGCTACATGCACTCTGTCCTCTAACTGAAATGTCTATCTTTGCATATCTTTGTATCAGCTCCAAATTCAGGCCTCTAAGTACATTGTTTATGTCTAGAGGAGTATAAGAGTTGGTGATACTGAGTCAGGTCCTAATATCCCATGTTTTGAATGCCCGCTCCAGGTGCATTATGAATGGTGGGAAGGGTAAGATGATAAGATAGGATATCTTCCTTTTACATTCTCCCAGAATGTGAGACTCAAGAACCCTTTGTATTCAAAAGCTTGAAATAGATGCTTCATCTATGAATTTATAAGTTTATTTTTTAAAACAGGCAGAGTTCGGTTTTTTTCCCCTTGCTTATTCTGTCAAAATTAGTGCTTTATTTCTTTCTTGAATGTATTTAGGTCCTATTTCAATGCATTCAATCTTGTTAAACTTCGGAGAAAAATTAAGAGAACAGTGTCAACATTCCTATCACTGGATGAGACTTCTCAGATCCAGCTAATGCTCTTTGACTGTGCTTCAGAAGCTGCAGATCATCTTGTTCAGCAGCTGAAAGCTGGCAGATTTAAACGAGATTTATAACATTATTTAGTTACAGTGAAATCATTAAAGTTCTGTATTGTAATTATGAATGATTTCACGTACCAGCAAATCTCTGCACAAAATCTTGCAGGACGTGACTGGTATCTTCTTGTAGTTGCCTTCTCTCTCTCTCTCTTACTCAGTCTGTTCTTCTATTTTCCTAGACAATTATCCAACGATTTTGGAAGTAAGAACATTATTTTCAGGATCTTCTCTGCTGTTTAGTCTGACTCATAGATGAAATGTATGTAGATTTCTCTTTTAAGAAGACAAATTAGTTTCTGTAATCAGCTGAGAAATATTCTGGTGAGAGCTCTTTGTTTATGTTCTACAGATATACCAAAAAACACAATTACCTTTTCTCTGATCAATGTTTTGCTGTACGGTATTGAATTATTAAAAAAACTATAAAAGCATGTACAAGGTTTATATAGATCAGCAATCAAGTGCACAAAATTTGAAAGGTAAGGGTGTCTTCCCTGCTCTGTAGAAGTTGGTTCTTCTGATGAGTGGACAAAGAATTATAATATAGAGCTACAGCTACTCATCTACTATAGGCTTAGTTTGCCTCCTCAGAAAATTTGTCTGTAAAAGTAATAACTTAGATTTATTCAGTGTATTTTAATTCTCCGTAAGAAAAAATGTGAAGATGTTGTTAAAGCTGATCAGTGCTGCTGAGCTAATGGAGTTCTGTCCATAATTTTATTCTGGAAATCTTCTGAAGGCTGAAGTTTCTGGCTGCCTTGGAAACTTAGCGAGAAGAGTTTATTTCGGTCATTGCTTACTAGCATCCAGACCAAAAAGGTGACCTAATTTGATTTGTTCTGAGTAAAAAGAGAAGGGAAAAAAGACCCTTCATTCAAGAATTCATTTTACTACCATTTACTTTTCTATGCACACATTATGTTTAGATGCCATTTATAAATATCTTATTATCATTTGTTAAATTTTATGACAATTTTTACCATGCCTGATGACTGTAACTCATGCATTAAACATGCACACGTATTTTAACAATATTTGCATCTTATAATATGCTTCCTAACGACTTGTCATAGACTCATCAGTTAAACATTTATTTTACAAATGCATTTTGTAATATGCTATGGTAATAAACTATAAAAAAGGTATCTCACCCTGTAATATTTTCATATGGATGAATAATGCATTACAAATTCTACCTTCATTTAAAACATGACCTCGGTTCTGATGAAATCTGATACATTGTCTGGATTTATGATCATCAAGTTGTGTGAGGTGCTGTCAATCTGTTTTCTGATTAATTTTCCTATGAATTAATCTGTAAATATTTACAAAATAATAGTTTATTTTTTTCTATCATTTTATTTTTATCCACCTGATGAATTTAAAGCAAATGTACCAACCCCCATCTAGCTGTGAACTAATTTTCATTCAAATAATTTCTGGAAATTCAATTCAGTTCTGAAATTGATTATCAAAATTATGATTGTTCCCTTGCTGGCTGCCTAAGTTCGTCATATATATTTCTCTAAAAAGGTCTGTGCTACTGTCACATCTAATCTTACCAACTGTGTAAAGTTGAAGGGTATATAATATTGGAAAAGTTTATAATAAACTATTTAAAAAAAAACCCTCATACTTTTACTATTAATTGTGTTTAATTTTGTCTACATCTGATTTTACATACTTTTTTAACTTCTGGAACTTTAGTCAAAAGAAACTTTTGCTTAAATAGGTATTGCCATCAGAGTCAGCTCACTGTCTACCTTCCTGAAATATGCTGATTTTTTTCAGTAGTTTTTTTAATATCAATGTTAGTACCTAAGATTCTTTGGATGATTTCTCTCTGTGTGTGCATGCATGTGTAGACTGTTTTATTTTCATTAATTTTATTTCACCAGAGACTTTTTCTTCAAAATTGAAGGGAAAGAAGGAGATTTGAGGCTTGGTTGGTTGGTGGGTTTGTTTAGGTAGGCTACAGAGTATTATAGGGATGTCCATACATCTGGTGGTAGAACAAAATGGTTGAGGATTTCAGCAGTGTTCTTCATTAGGTACCGTCCCATACCGGAGTAAAAACTGAAGTGGTTGGCAGTTTTACTTTTGCTGTTTGCCTAGAATTAGTTTTAGGGCATCACATCTACATGATGCTGTCTGAATGTGTGAAGTCAATACAGAGTATTCTGCTTTTACATCTATTTAACATAAATACAAATGACTACTTCAGGTGCATACTAAGGAGGAGTCAATGTTAGATAATTGGTCTCTTGGAAGGGGCCTTTATTTCACCAGAAAATAGAAGGTTACACCTTGTCTCTGCCTTTCACCTTAACAGTCCAGGCTCAAGAGCCTTTTGTCACCATTCATATTTTTCTTTCTTTTTTTTTTTTTCTTCTAAATAAATTACTGCCTATGAAATGAGCTGGGTTTGTTGTCAATCAGACTTTACTTTAAACACTGAGCATTTTAGACTACATTCTGTGTAGTCAAACACATTCAGATAAGATTGCATAAATTCTATTAGGGAGGTCTTTCTGCTCAGAGAGAACAGTTAATTTTGATTCAATTTGCTATTTTTTTTCTTAGTGTCTATAATATTGAAGGCAAGCAACTAGTTCCAGTTGGGATTTTGTGTTCTGGGGTGTGTGATGTGATCCTATAGCATTGAGGCTAGGAAGTACTCATTCTACATGGCCTTACAGGCATTCATGAAACTTTAGACTAGTCATGTAACTAGTGAATGGGTTTGGTAAAGATGAATTATTTAGTCTTCCATCACAAATGCTTTAGCCAATACTTCTCCCATTCTCTTAACACCATCTCATAATTTGAACATTTACTGTCCTTTTCTATTAAAAATCTAAAATACAGCAGTCATCGTTTTGTTGGAAAATTTTCCCTATTTTTTCCTCAATGATAATTTTTCATAGAATTGTGTTGTATTCTTTACTTATCTTTGAAATTATAAATTTGACTACATTGTTAAATAAGAGTATATAATGACTTCTAGAGTTAAGTTTATAACAATGTTTCTGAAGTTTAACTGTTTCAGTGGATTTCTTGGCTTTAATTGTGCACACTGTTTCTTTGGATATATCAAAATGATGTAGTATCCTGGTAGTTTCTTAGTTCTCACCCGTTACATGCTCATCTATTATAAATCACATTATGGTTGCACAAGAAATGCAGTGAATATCTGTATTATGTGATGGGAATTCCTTTTTTCTTAAGTTTGCTCAGAAAGCAGAGATTCTGCTCTTCACTGTATTTCTTGTCAGCTTGTCATTCTTTCACATAAATCGAATATATATTATATATTTGCTTCTGTTATTACTCAGCTGTTTCAAGATTTCTGTAGTTCAGATTCATTGCGTTCCTTGTATTCTTGGAGTTGCTGTTGTTGATTTCAGATATGGAAAAGCCTCCATAAGTTCCTCCATAAAGTTGTCCAGAACTTTATGTTTCTCTTCATGAAGTTCTTGAGAAATTTCTTTATTCACATTGCATATGTCTTTTTATATGTGCACATACACAAGTGTATTTATACATAGGCAGCTAACATGCAATCTTAGTACAGGTAATAAACTGCAGGGTTGTTCATCATGCACTTTTCTCAACTGAAATTTACTGGTTTCTTTCTTTCTCTTATTCCAAATCTCTGCTGTTAACACTAATAATAATTTCCCAAGATATTATTTTCTGCCTTTTTTTTCTTCTAATGTTGTATGTCAGTTCTTTTTTGAAAAGCCCTGTGATTTGTGGGCCAGAAGAGAGAATGTTCGATCAAAAATTAGTGACAAATTCAGTGTCTTGCCACTTACTGAAGCGACAGTAGATTCTTTGTATCATGCTTAAGAGTAGATTTTAGCTGCCTAGTAGATCACACACTTGATTTAAGTTCTGAGACATTAAGATGCAATAGATTTTCAAACCACAGTATTCATATGCATACAAAAATATTTTAAAGTTATTTTGGTGTTTCAAAGATATAAAGGTTAGCAGACTTCCTCAGTGGTACATAATTTAAAAATTACCTTTATAGAAGGAAAAAATAACTTTATCGTGCATTTTAATAACTTTTTGAAGATTTTAAAGCTAGCTTTTTATATAATTCATATTTCCTGTATACATGGTGATGTGTTGTTGTATAAAGATTCTATTCTACCTTTGTTTCAGAGAATCTGCATAAATCACACATAAATCATGGATAGTTTCTCCATTTGTGAATAACGTGGCAACTCCAAACTCATGCCAATAAAACCATCATACTATCATATCATGTACGGTATATAACATACATACACACTTATAATGAGGTAGAGGAGAATACTGAAAGTATCTTCCCTTCCCTGAAAAATGACCAAAAAGTAGAAGTCACTTTTTGTGCGTTGGGAAAAATAGATCAAGAAATTGAAACTCCAATCATTACCAATAACTTTAAAATGTATTTTAACGTGCTGCAGCTTCAGTTACCCTCAGCTGAAGCTTCTCTATTTTAGCTTACAGGGTCTTGTGACCTCAGCCCATAGCAGAGTTTCAACAGTAATAGCGACAGCCATCTTGGATAAATGTAAGTGAATTTTTTCCTCATTTCTATAGTTTCTGTCCCTCACATGCACTTTTGGAGTTTTGTTTTTTACTCAGGATGTAGACAGTATTCTTGACAACACTATTGTTGTGTGCCAAGTAGCATGATGGACACAAATTACCAGTAAAGCAACTAAGTGGGACTTCTTGCCTTTTAAATGTCACAGTATCAGACTTATCCTGTGCTTTTGAAATGCCAGTATGATAGCCATGCAGACTTTATTTTACCTGCAGCTAGCTTGATGGTAGTTTTCATTATTAGCCAGGATTAATCTGCAAAGAGAGTAGTAGTACAAAAAGATTTTGGCCATGTATTCTTGTTTTGGTTAATGTTAAGGATAAAATCTAGAATTCAGGAAATATTTTTCTAAGAAAAAGTTTGCCTTCTTCAATCAGCTTTATCATTTCAGTTCTGCTTCCTGTCAGATTGTGGTAATCCGTTCCCAAATTTCGCTCTGCATTCACTAACTATTGTATAAATCTGGGGCTGGAGCTGGAGCTGGAAAAGGCTACACTTCATATGTACTGCCTGTGTAACAACTTCCAGAAGTATAAGTTAAGGAATTAAGGGGATTTGCCCACTATTTATTGGTTTCTGAAGAATACCCCATACAGCAGATTCTTTTAAAGTCCGGATTTTTTTCAACAATTGTCATGTTGTTGTAATGGTGAGACAAACAGAAGAAAATAGAAATAGGGTTAATCATTCAGAAAAATCCTTTCCTGTATGCTGATAGCCTGAAGAAGCTAGCATTTAGTAGAAACTACAAAAGATACCTGGACTTAGGTATTCTTTGCTATTTAGTCCTGAGCTGGCCTTTGTCTGAACATTTGGCCATTTCTGAACAAAGTAGCATCCTTGGTCTGTTAAATCACCATGCCACTCCTCCGTCTTCTATTTACTTATATACATAAATATGTATGTAACATGAAGACATACCTAAAATTCCAAGTTTTTATTTACATGTAAATAGTTGTAGCCCTGTACCTACAATAGTAGCTTCTTAATGACCTCGACTGACTAAACACATGGTTGTTCAAATGCAGCCTGTTCTCCTCATGTGGTTTCATAGGATGTATCTGTTATGAACTGTATGAAATACAAGGTAACACCTATGCAGCAGTTAAGGCTAAAACCAGCAATAGTGGAAGTGCCTCCATCCATCCATCTTACAAACATGTCATTCAAAGATCAGTAAGGGGCAGTCTTGATGTGTTACCTGCAAACCTCTAGTCAGCTTAAAAGTCATTAGAGTTCAGATCTTCTTTCAACTATGTGGTTATGTTAATATCTCCATAATAAATGTGAGACAAAATCATATACAGTGGAGTCTGGAAGCTGTGAGAGCAGAAGTATGTGTACTGAAACCAGTTTGTGATTGTCTTGAATTTCTGTATGTCTCAAACTTCATTGTGCCGTGTAGGAGGGTGGTGGGCATTCTTATCAGCTGCACGCAGAAACCAAATAGTAAAAACGATTGCATGCCTAGAATCTATTACTTTTGACTAAAACTATATGAATGAAAAAAAGGGTGTAAAAAATGTTGGCTCAGCTACCAATTACACAGAGGAATATACTGAATCATGAAGAATAATTCCTAAAATTTCTCTGAGGAAACAGGTTTAGTTAAAAAGCTGTGCAAACCGTGAGGACCAATGTTTTATAATATTTACCATAAATACTCATTTAATTTCGAAAGAAGAGGTGTTCTTACATTTGGCATTGCAAGGCTGAGTTAATGAAAGAGCTTTGAAACCACTGTCAATAGGAAGTATGCGTAGCTTTTGAATGTGTGTGAGTATAAAATAAATCGTAGAATCATACAATCGAACAGGTTGGAAAAGACTCCGAGATCATCAAGTCCAACCCTTGCTCCAACATTGCTGTTGTTACTGGACCATGACACATCCAGTCTCATCTTAAAAACCTCCAAGGGTGGTGAATCCACCACCTGCCTGGGCAGCCCATTCCAATGTCTGATTACTCTCTCTGTAAAATTTTTTTCCTAATATTCAACATAAACCAACTTGAGACTGTGCTCTCTTGTCCTACTGCTGGTTGCCTGGGAGAAGAGACTGACACCCACTTGGCTACAACAACCAATTGATCTACAAAGATGGCATCTACAAAATGGCATTATTTTTTCATCATTAATCATATCTTTGCAAAAAATTTTCAGTTTTTTATACTTGTAAGTACATGCCTACAAAGATCAATTTGTGAGGAATTTCACAAAATTAGCACTATAATGATAACAGTTTCAAATCCAGCCTTATCTACATGCTTATCAAATAGCAATTATTTTATTGGACCAAGTGTGCCAACACTGTAGTTTATGTCAAATCTCTGTCTCATTAAATGAAGTGATCCTTATGTACCAGAATGATCTCCTACTTTGATACTGTCTCAGTCTTGTAACAATATCAAGATTATTGAATTAATAGAATGATAATGTGATTCCATAGATCTTGTTAAAACAATATTCCCTTGATAATGGATAGTTTAAATGTGTTTTATTTCCTATTTTTATTATTTATGTGGCTCTTCCAGTTGTCTTTGAACTGGAGAGACAGACAAAAATTAAAGAATGTGTTTATATATTTCAAACTTTGGGGGTTCTTTACTAGAATATGTAGCATGTTTAGCATTCAGTGCATATATATATATAATATATATAAAATACACATATATAAATAAATATATGTCTAACTGCCATGTTGGGGCTTAGATATAGCTCATCATTTAACATTTCAGTATGTTACAAAAGGACTTTGAAATACAGTAGAAAGGACTTTGTGAAAATTGTGTTATAGAAAGTGTGGTGAAGCATACTCAGAGGTTATACAATGTGAAAAACTTGCTGTAAAATGGTTTAAGATATTAAAAAGCCAGATGCTCACAAATCCAGACTACTAATCTTTTTGGCCAAGAAGATATAGCATTTATGTACTTCATATATGATATAAACTTCTAGGAATTTCAGTTTCTTTTTTACGTGTTTCCAAAAGTCTAGAAGTGTTTGTGCTCCATAGTAAAAAACTGAGGATTTCGTAGAGATACAGAAATAACAAAGGTACCTGCAGTCATAAATATTTTGTTACATTCTTGTGATTCCTCATAATTGTCTTTACATCCTCAACGTATAAAAGGCAAAGAAATGTTAGGCACTTAATAAAGAATTCAGTCCATTTCCACATAATATATTACTGCAAATATATATTTTATTCAGCCTGAAATCTCCTTCCTTTTGTTGTTCCTTGGACAGTGAAGTCTAGATGGTTGGAGTAAATTGAGGGTTGTGCAGATGTGTCTTTTTCAAAGACCTGTGCACTCAGATCTCCCACCAGGTTCATCTTCAAAACCCACACATTTTGCTGTTACCTACAAATTAATGGAGAGAATATAATTGTTCATTTCTCAGTGCCTTTGAATCCTAAATTGGGAGATGCACTTTGGTTTTGTTCTAAACTCATTCATTTAAAAAATTGCTTTAGAATGTCTTATATTGGGCAAAACTTAGCAAGGGTGTGGCTTTAACTACTTTAGTGGGTTTGCTGTTCAGAAATTCCTGATAATAACTGGGTCATCACTGCTGACTGGAAACAGATAGAGACAGTTAGATGTGTATATACATTTTTTTAGGAAGCCCCTAAAGCTTTGTTCCTTTCCAAAGAAAAGGTAAATAGTCAACTTAAACCTCTTCAGCAACTGTATAAACAAGAAGATGCCAACAGAGTGTCCTCTTCTCTTATTACCTGGGTGTCCTGTCCATGTTCTCCTTCCATGTGTAAACCTTGCTCTAATTTCCTTCTGTTTGTTGCCACTGTTTGATATTTATATAGTGTTCATAAAGTTTGTAGAGAAAATAAAGATATCCAAGTTAGTAATAATCCTTAACTGCTCTTTTAATTGTGTCAATTATTCACATCCCTCCTTTTCGTCTCTGTAAATATTTTTTTTCTAGTCATTGTTGTGACTTGTAACTAAGTCTGATTGCCTGTAGTTTAAAAAACTCTTCAGAGGACACAAGGTTGAGTTTTCTTTACCAGTTTCTTTAGAGCTTTATTAAGTATTCCATTTAAAACATTTTAATTGTGACTTTTCAGTGCTAAAATGCGTTGAAATTTTTCATAATAATTTTGTATCAGAAAAAGATTTTGAGGAAGTTGAAACATTCATACATTTTCCAAACAAAATCCTTAATATTAGTTTTTCAAGAGTTGCATAATGTCAAAGTCAGGTTCACCATAAGGCAAAACTTTAATTTTGAAATTTTGTTCACTAATACTCTTATAAATACACATTGTAAAAATTTTATTTTAAGAAAAAAATTATCTGAATACCTCCTAAGCAATATTTTTAAGCCTTCAGAATTGCTTAATTGTGAATCCGAGAAGTTCCTTCCATGCTATGATTAGTGCCCATGTTTTATGTTTCAGAAAGGGATTGTTTTTCTGCGTATTTGGGCAAGAGCAAAACATTACTGTAGGACCTGCAAACCTTATATATATTTCAAGTCTTGTTTTATGAAACACTGTAGTTTTGAACTTGCTTGCACATCCAGATGGAAAATAATTTTCCAGTTATTACTTTTAATTTAAAGGCAAGTCTCAGTGTCTTCTTACAGACTTGAAGAGCTGCAGAAGCTGTGGTAAAACACAGAAGGTGGTATATGATCTTTTCATTAAGAGTATTGTAAACACTGTATATATGTGAATTGTAGTACTGTCTTTTGTCAAAAGGTTAATATTCTGGGTCATGCAGTATTTAAATTAATACATCTGGGCTTTAGTAAGCCCAGGTCTTGAAACAACCCTCATTCCTGAGGGTGGTTCTAGGGGCAGTTGTATTTACTGCCAAACCTGGCAAACTACTGGCAGAGCTGAGTTTAGATCAGTGCGATTTCAGAGTCAGGCCGGGTGTTTGGGTACAAATGTGAATTTTCTTATGTTTGTAAGGTGTAGTCAAGAGTAAAAAATACTGATAGATTTTTAATTACTGTGGCAAGAATTCAGTAAGACAGTAGTAGTGAAAAGCATATGTTTTAGCCATTCCAAAGTACTTATTTTGTCAGTAAATGGCATTATTTTTTCATCATTAATCATATCTTTGCAAAAAAATTTCAGATTTTTATACTTGTAAGTACATGCCTACAGATAATAATTGTCTTTAATTGATGCAAAGGATGTTTGTGTAAAATGCCCTATAATTTTGGGAAATAAGCAAAGTAAGAAAGTGCTGGAATAGGCTGGAGTAGGAGGTGGTGTGGAATCCTCCTTGCTTAAATTTTGTAAAACTGGTTTAGACAAATGTCAGTCAGAAACAAAACTGGCTATTCTGCCTTTGAAGAGAAGGATGGGGTAGCTCACTTGCAAAGCCATCTTCTTCTTGTTCTGCAATTTGCATAACAGTTTTTTACTAACAAATACTTTTATTTTGGTTTATTTCTTTTAATGAAATGAGTTCAGATTAGATTCCAATTCAGTGGTTACAACAATTATGCCTATATGTATATTTAATGAACATTGTTTTGTGATGTTTTAATATGAGTAATCCAAATGGTATGACAAAGGAGCTACATCTACTACTTTTCGAATAAGTATCTGAATTCTATTAAGATAATCTCTGTGTAGTTTCTAAAACTAAATAAAAGTGAGAGGAAAATAGGGGTTTGTACAGAAAATACTTTTAAACAAAAGTCTGTGTCTCAAATGTTGCCAAAGGTTCTGACGTCAAATTTACACTATGATGTAATACTGAATTTTCATAGGCTCCAAACTTTGTCTCTAATTGATTTTGTGTTTAGAGAGACAAATAAAAACAAATTCTTATGAATCTATAATTTTCAAGGAAACTGTGTTCAGAGAGCTTTGTAGTGTACTGCCTTATTAAATGCTAGACACTTTCATGAAAAAATTTTGAACAGATTTAAAAGACATAAGGACTTAAAAAACTTACTGCTTTCAAAACTAATGGAGACGTTTCTACCCACTTCTCCATATTAGGGCACTGTTTGCTCTCTGAGTTATAGGGTAAGGGATTTGAATTCCTCTCCTGTCAGCCTGAAAGCAGGAAGAAGAACCAGCTGTCAGGCTGCTCCTGCAGCTGCGGAAGCCACTGGCACTTGCTAACCCAGAGCATAGAGTGTCGGTATTGATCCAAAGTGGAATAGTTGAGAGAAACAACTGAGTTTCTGGAGCCTGCTAGTGAGCCACCACTCCTGACAAGTGAGACCCTTCAGTGCAGGTCCCAGCTGTGGTTTCAGTCCTTGTCCAGGTTCTCCTCATCCAGTGGGGAAAGGGGAGGTGGGACATGACCCCGGACATTGCAGCGTTTAAATGAAATGCATTAAACTCTACTTTTATGTCTTTTCAAAGCAATCAACATTTTCAGTGTAAGAAGTGTTGTAATATTTTCTTATCAGAACTGCCTTTTTTTTTTTTTTTTAGTAGCAATATGCATTTTGTGTGGTTTGCATTAATTCAGACTTGGGGTGTTGTTTTATACAGCACTTGGCTTGAAATGTGCTGCTGCTGTTTCTGACTGAAAGGAGTTGTGTATCCAAAACATCCTTTGTAGACCTATTAGACCTCTACATTTCCCTAGAGATGTTGCATCATAAGAATTTTAAAAATATGTATTCTGTTTGGTAGTCCTGAACATGCTATATATGGGGTTTTTTTCTGACAAGCACTCTCCAATATCTTGTAAATCATAGTTCTGATCATCTTTTGAAAAGATAAATAATACTTCTATAAATACTTCTATAAATATATAGTGACATCCTTAAATAAAATGCATTATTCAAGAAATATCAACATTTTAAGGTAAATTAATGAAGTTATGTTCAAACAGTGTAATAATCAAACTATTATCTGTATACAAGACTGAAGAAAATACCTTGCTAAGTGCTGCACCATTTTTGTGATTCCTCCTGAGAATGAGTTAGCTAAAATGAAGCTGCTCTGCCAGCTTTATTTAAAGATCCATGCTTTAAAATTACTAATTTTATAGTAAGTATTTTCTGTTTATGTGCCTGTCAGTTTTAAACATCCTTTTACATGTGAATGCATGATGACAGTTCTATATTCTGTGCAATTTCTTCACTAGAGTTTTTCATCTATTGGAATAATCCCTTAACAGATATTTATAGAGTTTTTACTGTTATTTTGACAAATCAGACATTGTTATTAAAATTATAAAAGAAAGCATTTCTAATGCTTTTTGCATTAGAAGTTCGAAACTTTTTTAAAATTACATATGTTTTCTAGCTCTATTTTAGTAAACCTTTTACTGAAATTGTGTCTTTCTAGTTCCATTTTTTTATGAAAAGAAGATCTATCTTTATTACTCCTTCAGTGATTTCACTGTATGTGACTGTATCAAGCTGTGTGTTCCACTAAGTTAACTCATGAATAACATATGCTTTACCAGTGCTGGATGTGGTTCCCTTTAGAGACAGATCATTTTGCTGTAATTATCAAAACAAACTATGGTTTATTATCTGTAATATTTGTAGTTTGGAAAACTTGTTGCTTGGTTATGCTCTCAAGGTGACAAGTTGGGAGGATTTCATCTGTATTGTCCATTTTGGTGAATGCCTAAGCAGTGGCCAAATCATAGAATTGTTTTGGTTGGAATGTACCTTGAAGATCTTCAAGTTCCAACCCCCCAGCATGGGCAGGGACACCTTCCACTAGACCAGGTTGCTCAAAGCCCCATTAAACCTCTCCTTGAACACTTCCAAGGATGGGGCATCCACAACCTCTCTGGACAGCCTGTTCCAGTGGTTCACCAGCCTTACAGTAGAGTTTCTACCTAGATCTCCCCTCTTTCAGTTTAAAGATATTACGCCTTGTCTTATCACTACATGAAGAGAGGACTCTGTGATTTCTAAAGAAAATAGTAAATTTACCTCATCCCTAGGTAGCACTTTGTATTCTGATACCAAACCTGTAGACTAGTAACAGATTGAGAAAACAAAATACAGTATTTCCATAATCTTGAACAAAAAAAAAAAAAGAATTGGGAATTGGCAGGTGACATAGAAAGTTAGTGAAAGGACAGAGACACTCACCTGTGTCTAATGAAGGAGGTGACATTTCAGTAAATGGAAGGTACTTAAATATATGCTGTGTGTTGGCAGTCTCCCAAAACTGCTGGTGGAAGTGTGTCTGGGGAAAGCAGCAGCATATTGAAGAAACTGCTGCTTTGAACTGTGCTGTGAAAGTGGGAGCAGGGACTGGCTACAAGCTGATGTGAATCTTTCATTGCTTGAGAGTGACATATGACACACAGGACAGTTTTTCTGCTACTGTCACCCAGGCTGTGACCTTTCAAACGAACTATCAAAAAGTCCTGATTCATCTTGCCTAATCTAAGGCATTTAACTTTAGATGCCCCTGTTAGAAGCGGAGGCAGTCTAACCTATGGCTGCATTATAATATATGTAGGCTATGCTGGTTTTGCAAGGGTGGGACTAGTCCGTGGCTTTGTACAGTGTCTTCTGTTGCTTATAAAAAGTGCTCAGTGCAAGCAGACATATCAGTAAGATGCTTAAAATGTTGTGGTACAAACGTGGCCTAAGAGTCACTGGTTTATGGTAAGATACTATGAAATTATTACTGCTAATATTCTAATGAGGTCCTTGTCAGACTCAGCTACCTAATAGATTGCTTCATGATGTGATACTTTTGTATATTCATCAGAGACAAACTCCTGTGTCACAGTTTATGTTTCCTGTTGGATTTCAGTCCTTCAGTTCTTCTGAACTCCATAAGCACTTTTCTGTATTAGATATCACTTAGGACATTTCCTTATTAAAGTTAACCAAAATATTGACTTTTATTCTGTTATTCATTTTGTATATTAGTTATTTCTGAAAAGACAAAAAAGTACTTAAGCTAATAACCATGTCATCACATATAAAACTGCCACGTGATGCTATATAGTGTAACAACAGTGGCAGAAAATTCTGTCTGTGCACCAGGGCAGATCTGACTACAGTCCAGAAACACTGCATTTATTATACAAGTAGGTGTTTGTTGAACAAACAGCAAGACAGATAGCAAAACAAAATCAGACATGCAGAAATGTCTGCATATATATTCTATATGTCCACGTGGCTATATTTTATATAGAACAGGAAAATTTGAAACCCTCTCATTCACATAACACATCACAAGACCATGAAATTCTGCAGTAGTTTCTAGTTGGCTAGAGCATTAAAACTAAGCAAGTTAGATGCACGTGCAGTTGCAAATGCCTATGCAAAGCATGCCTTTTTGCAATAAGGTGAGTAGCAGATAATTATGCACTTCCTGATACTTGTGTATACAGAGATCAGACCTGAGTTCCTTGCAAATTTTGAGATTTTTCAACCTGAGTAACTAATACTAGGGTGGCTTTCAGATACTTTTGTGCCTTCCTGATCCTGGTTAGCACAGCTAGCATGAGGCCTTGCATAAAGCCTTTGGGTGCACTCCCTCTGTTAGTGGGAGTCAGTATTTTAAAATGTATGTTACAAGTTTGAGAAAATAGTTAGGACATTGTGGCTTTAACATTATTAAAAATATTGATAGAATCAGGATTTTTCTGTGGCTGCTGTTTAACAGATGATAGAAACTAAGGATTATTGTAGTTCTCCATCTGGGTCCTCGTAGTACATGTTCATATAGGAGTATACTTTCCATATTTTCTCCATAACTTTTAAATACACTCTTGTAAAATACATCCATCTAATGAAACAAAAAAAAAAACAAACCAACAACCAAAAACAAACCAAGCCCCCCAACTCCTACACCAAATACTGTATATTGGGCAATTTCTTTTCCTTCTAAAAAATCCTGTACATGCTTTTTAACTGAGACTATTTCTTTCAAAAGAAACGTGAAGCCCATGTATTAATTCACTAAAGATTCATTAATCCATTTTCCTCATATCCAAGAAAGCCCACCTTTCCATTATATCCCCAAAACATACATAAACAATGTGCTGACAAATTGTTCTAAACTCCCCTGCACTTTTTTAAAAATTGTAACTAATGAAAGGCTCTTTTCAAATTCCTATAGAAAGCTCACATTTGTGTGAACAACCACACAGCGGTTCCCTGGCCTGATGAGTGTTTTCTTGCCCTAGTTCTGGCATCCCTTGACAGTACTTGTCAATGTTTTCTTACACTGTTTTAATCTGTGGCTGTTGCCAAAGCTGGATGGAGAACGCTAATGGTAATTGTCAGAAATGAGTTGGTGACTGCATCATCCCCTTATTCTCTGTACATGCCATCTTTAACCATTCACTGTCTTGCAGTGCGCAAAATTAATTTTCTTGTAGTGAAGAACTCGAAAGCAGCTTGCTTCGTCTGCTCTTCTGGCTCCACAAGCAGACAGTTGGGCTGCAGACCTGCATTTCATGATTGCTGGTATGGCCCCCTTTTATCACAGACTGATCAAAAGAGCCTAGAAATGGACAGATAAGGGATTTTATTGAACCACCAGACAGGAAAATAGGTGAATTGGATTAATTCCAACACTACTTCTTGAAAGCCTGAGAATTGTCCACATGTCAGCTGCTCTTGGGGCCAAATGATAGTTTTTATTGCCTAAATTTGACTGAGATCTGTCTATATTACCCAGAGGTAGGAGCAACTAACACCAGTTAATACCCATGCATTCCTAATGAATGTACATAAAGCTAAAGAGTACTTGTCAGCCTTGACAGGGTAAATAGAGAACTTTCCTATTAAAGGCTACTTTGACTGAGATCAAAAGGTGTTTCTTTTGTCTCTATCTCAGTAACATCTGTAAGATATGCTACTGATATGCTTGTATATTCCATTTTCAGTCTTCTGCAACTGTAGCATGTGCCTTTGCTATGGCTGCCAAGATTCTAAGGAGAGGGGACAGGATTTGGACTGGAAATCTTGGATATGTTATGTGGATCCTGGGCAAGGAGGCAGGGATACCCAAATCATTGTTATCTGGTTAGTCTTCCATTTCTATCTGAAACAGTCCTTAACTGGGGATTTTATGTCTTGTGTACAAGGGTTACAAGGAAGAATAGCTCAGTAACCCACATGCTGGCCACAGTTTGTGCTAGTTATGTGTATGTGAGCTGGACATGAAAATTTTGGTCTGTCATTTGGACCCGCATAAAGTTATCTTTACTTTACTCTTGGTGACAGCTCCAAGTGGTTTCTTGAGGAATGGGAAGAAAAAAAAAATAAATAAAAAAAGAAAAAGTAAATCTTTAGACTAGGGAAAATGTGTTTTCAAATATCCATTTTAATAAATATTTTCTTAATACCTAATTGATCCCAAGATTAGGCAGATAATGTATAAGCAAGCTAACATGCAAATTTAGGCATATAACAGTGTAGCCAGATTTTACATGGGCATAAACAGCAACTGGAGAAAGCCCTGGCTCCTCCCATTGTCAGGGAGACAGTTTTTCTAAGCACTATACAAGTGAAAATTGTACTGTCTTTCCCATAATTCCAAATTCATGGAAATGGTAATATCTCTGCCCTCCTCCAGGGGAAGCTGCATTCTGCACCGTGCAACCTTATATATATATATATGGTTTTTAAAAGGGCAGCTGCAAACTAACATTGAGTCTGACTTTATGCCAGTTTCTACTGGGATCATACTTTAAACTTCAACAGCCTTTTAGTAGACTGTGTTTACACGGACATAAACAAGAGAAGAATTTGCCCAGGATGTATCACACTATATGCATATAATCAACTTGTCAATATTCAACTCCTATACATGTAACAAAGTAGAGGTCAGAAAGATTCCGGTGTCTGTTCTTCTTCTAAGGAGTGCAGGAGAGTAAGGCATCAGAGTGGGCACAGAAAAACATCAACCTGCACAGATTTGGGAGTCTGGCATTTATACATATATCTTTAAATGGAACTCTGGCTTGAGGATTATGAAAACCATACTGTCTAGATGCTGGTCGTGCATGTTCAAATAATCGCAATCTCCATGTTTCTAAAATAGACCCTGATTCATTCTCCCATTTTTGCACCAGTTGTAATGCTTCACTTTGCTTCCCTGGCTAGTTAGTGAAAAGAGGAACACATTGCAAGTCAGTATTTCAAATATTCAAGATTTAGCTGAGCTGAATTATTTTCTGATTGGATCTAGTTTACTGTTTACTATTTGAAGACTTTTCTTTGGGAAAGTGAAGTTGCCGCCATTTGGCATCTACAAGAATAATTGTTTCACACTCTTCAGCTTTTTAAGCTGGAAAAAGGCAAAAGAGTTGTGCAGCTGAGCTAGGAAAGATATTTCTCTTGGCTAGTCTCTACTTCCCCTTAAAGCAGAAACTCTTAGAGGGAATCAGAGCAATTATCCACTTCTTGCAGATCTAGAAATATAGATGAGAGCCTTCAGCCTGTGCACATTTTACTGGATAGACAACATACAAATGCAGAAAATTTTAAGGTGATGGTAATTTAGTTTCTTCGGATGGAGTTTGATTTGGGGGTGTGGGGAAGGAGTATTTCAACTTGTTTGGATGCATTTTGTTGGAAAATTAGAGTATTAAATTAAGTTACTTTAAAATACAGTGTGCTATTGCTGATATCGGAGTTTTTTTAAACCAATAGAAACTGAAGTCAGCCAAAGTCAGCAGTACTTCTGAAATTTTCAAAGTCTGTCTTGTGTGTACTGAGAATTGAAACACAGCAACAGTAAAATAATCTCATCATTAGGACAGTATACTTATTTTTTTCAAATTGTTTTGTAACATTAATAAAAATTTTTAATTTACACTTTTACATTTATACTAAAGGTCATCTGTAGGTGATGCAGTTCTGGTTTGAAAGCATACAGGATATCACATATAATTCCAATTTAATAATCATTTTAGTGGCTCTGAATGGCTACACATGGATAGTTCTCCTCTTCTGTGGGGTTCACCCGTACACTGATATTTTGTTCTGCAGTGTAAAGGAAAGGAAGTATTCTCATCACCAAATGTTGTTACATGCCTACATTGGGAGGTTCCTTGTGTGATTCATGGAGAGAAAGCTCCCACACAGAACAATTCAAAATTCAGAACAGAACTCAATTTATTCAGTCTGAATTGCTATCTAAAGGAGCTTCTCTCTCTCTTAACTGTATAAATAGTACATAGACACTCCTCATTTATACTGTTAAAGTTACAAGCTGTGGTTTGCCTGGCTGCAGGCAGTCTGCACACTAGCTGGCATTGTCTTGTGAGGGAAAAGATGCAGATGGATTAGGGTTTTCTGATACACAGATAGGACAATACTTCTGGAAAGCTAGTTTGGTCATAATGCATACAGTCCTTGAGCTTTCTGTAGGTCTTGTAGGTCATCGTGCTGGTAATTTTTTACAAGTACTGTAGCTCATTAGAAACTGGACTGAAACTTGGAATGTTACTGGCCATCAAATAGTTTCAGAAACCAGTAATTTGTGGGTGTCATTGACATCAGGCAAATAGGTATTGTTGCCCTAAAACTTCATACCCTATTACTCACATTTCAAATTCATAAAGCTTTATATGTTTGTTCTTGAAATACATTCAGACTGGGAAAAAGTTTAAATTTCTGGTTTAATTCTTGTTCCTGTAGTATTCGAAATGCACGTGTCAATGAAGAGCCTAAGAATACAGTGCTGTATACATGAATCAGCTATTACCTTTCGTACAGCTTTTTATGGACAGGAATTTCAGAGGGAAAAAAGACAGACTATCTTGAACAGAAGTAGCATATTTTGATGTAGGAAATACAATGTAGGGGGGAGGGTGTCAGTAACCTTTGATCTTTTTGCTTATCCAGTTCACAGGTTTTTGCATTTCAAACTTTCAGCATTTGTATGTCTGTTCATTACTGCTTTA
>NW_020884873.1:41877012-41882012 GCF_003945725.1 Corapipo altera
AGAACCAGAAGGATTCAAAAGGTTATTATTATGGTAGACACTCTACACATATACCAAAGTGGGAAGAGAAGGAATGCAGTAATTTCTTCTTTTAATATAATTATTTCCTGCTGAAGAGCCTGATCCTGCACTGCGTGTGGTTTCACACATACATTTATTTTTGAAAGAAAGATCCTACAGAAGATTCTCCATTAAATGTTTAATTACACATCTTTC
This sequence comes from Corapipo altera, assembly GCF_003945725.1. NCBI lineage: Eukaryota > Metazoa > Chordata > Aves > Passeriformes > Pipridae > Corapipo > Corapipo altera. The sequence continues at coordinate 41,877,229 of NW_020884873.1, forward strand.
AATAAGCCAGAGAGACTTGTCTTACTGAACAGTTTCTTTTTCAGATCTGTCACTTAGAATATGATGTGACTTTGGATTAAATTCGTAAAGGCTGTGACTTGTTTCCTCAGTTTGTAACAAAGAAAAAAATTCCTACCTACCTTGAACTGTCTCTGAATATGACTGTATGATTTTCTGACTCTCCTCAAAAGCACTGAAAACTAAGGGGAGGCTTTGCATGTAATTTTCATTATCAATACCTAACTTTCAAAATAAAAGGAACTTGGAATAAAAATAATGTGTCTTCACTGGTTGTATTTTTTTTAATCAAAGTCAGATTGGTCAACAATTCTTGAAAATATCTGTGCAGTTTTTCAAGGCTTCTAAGAAATGAAACAGCTTAATGCAGGTGCAGGCTACCTATGCTGCCCTCTATTTATGCTGTTAGGAATATGATTTTTGTAAGCAACATGCAAAAATATAAACTTGTATGATTCCTGTTAACAATTAGTTCATAGGAACAATAAATGAGTGTTTGCCTGGAAAGCATTTTTAGAGGTAAAGCTGAATTTTTATTGTACAACAAAAGAGTGGTGTTAAATACAAAATCTTAGTCTCCACTATTTCTCTGTTAAATTTATCTGGGAGAAATCCAGATTTCTTAATCTTCAAAGAAGTTCTGTCGTCATTTTTGCAGCAATGTTGTTGTATCTAATTTCCAATATCAATGTTTTCATTATGAGTCATAGTTTTTGTTTTAATTAGTACATTCTCATGTATTAAAAAAGCAGTTTACAGTCATTCTCACCTGAAATGCTTTTTAGATGTGTTAAAAATTTGTTTGTTTACATATCTGTAATTTTATTTAATGGGATCCAAAGAAATGGAGGACAGCCTGCATCAAAAACATGAGAAACTCTTCCAAACACGATGGGCCTTCCATCTGGGTCCATCACAGAGCCAACAGATTATGTGATTTTCAGAGGCTGACCCATCCATTGTGCTTTGTAGGGCTGCTGTAGCAGTCATCTTTATGGCAGAGTTGGGAGTTCACTTTGAGAATGCCTTGTAACAAATGGGTTGCAGTCATAAATCACATTCACTTTGTCACTTTAGTTTTTCATGAGAGCTTTGACCAAGAATTTTTTGAGAGTTTGTGGGCCACTCGAAGGAGCATATCTTTTCACTGGGTTGCTCTACCTGAACTAATTTCCAATACATTGAGAGATTTATATGAAAAAGAGTCAGAGATTGCCTCTCTACTACATTTTTGTGAAATCAGATTGGAAATCTTCAAAACCGCAGACATTAAACAAAGGAAATATACCTAGTGCACATAATTGACCATAAAATAGCAGGTTTGGGATAATCTTCCAAACCAGATAGCACAGTAGCACTATGGCAGTAAGAAGTAAAGTACAGTCTGGTGTATCACTGAAGGCTATGAAATGTACCAATTTATATTATCCAGTGACAATTAGAGAAATATTTTTGCTTAATATGTTTTACTGATGTGAAATTCATGCAGTTTTCAAAATGTCTTGTCCTTTATCTGTTGGAAAGAATATATGTATCAGATATGATACACACATATGGATCATCGGATAAAATTCTTTTAAAGGCAATATTATCTACATAAATCTGTATTTTTACTAATGATCTTGGCTGCCAGGTTTTTTCATTCTTCTGTCTGTCATCCTGAAAAGCAAGTATATTAGGTTCTCTACTTTAGCTTATTCACCTTAAAAGTGACTGTTGAAAATTACAAGAAAAACAAATTTTGAGAGAAAAACTGTTAGAGTGTGCTGCAAAGCAGGCATCTCCAAGAGTAAGAGCACGTACAGTCAGGGAGATTCAGAGCAGATACTACAAAAGCCAGAAAAATATGCATGATGAAGGGGAATCTGTATTTCAGACTGAGGAATAAAGGACTCTTGTGGCAGCACGAGTCTTGCTAAGCATCTTACTGGCTAGATTCTTTAGCACAGACTATGAACAAATCAGAGCCACTTACAGAGTTAAGTTGATTTCCACTCTCTTTAGATCAAAACTTTTACTTGTGTGTTTGAAAATACACAAACCAGGAAAGACAGAGGGAATGTAAAGGTAAGAGAAGTGGTGTACAACACCCTCACATTTTGTTATATTTTATAGTAGTAAGCATGTAAGTGTTAGAAAAATTCTTGCAGGGTTTAAAGGTTAAAGGTAATGGTTTAATTGAGAAAGTATCTCTCTGCCTTCTCATATCTGTGTGACGTGGTAGTTGAGTAGAATCACTGAGGTGAAATTGTTACAAGAAGGCAAGTTCAGGTCTCACATAAACAAAGGAAATTTTGATCACTTCAGAGGGAACTGAATACTGACTCCAGTTAATGAATTTGTGCTCTTGCATCCCAAAGTTGTAAAAACCTGTTTGTCTTGCCTGTGGGACTAACTAAACTTAAAATAAAACATTATTGTATAGAGAAGTGGTGTTTCCAATGCTACAAAACTTCTAGGTATCATAAAGTGTAATAACCAGCATTAACCATCAGAAAGTTAGGTGTTTATTCAAGTGAATCTGCACTCAATGGAGAGAGACGGGTGAACCGAGAGTGGGGTTAGTTCCATGCTAAAATAGATGCCTAAACAATCAGATAAACTTGGCTCAGGATTTCTTTATTCTGTTGACTATGGAAGGAGTACAGTGATAGCTGAGCTTAAATTCCTTCCCACAAGTGTCTGATTCTGAGTGGAAATCTGGTTTGTCTTCTCCACTTGTATTTTAGAGTAAGACCTTCAGAATTTTATTCTTAAAATTCACTTGTTGTTTGCAAAAGTTTATCAGACTTTTTAGTAATGACTGGTACGTTTACTTTGTCTCTTCATTAATCAGTGTTTTAAAACCATCGCTTATGCTGTAATGAATCATGTGGAAAGTGGTATTCTGTGTAATATTAGATGAAGTAATTTCTTTTAAAAGTAAACTTCAGCAGATTTGTATTTCTTTTTTCTTCTAAGTGTTACATTTATCCAAAGTCTTTCAGGGTAGATTCAAGTAATAGAAACATTAGAAGAGTTTTTCGTCTTAAGATTGGCTCATGTTTTAATTTATTAATAATAATATTATTTTTGCTGATTTACAGAAGACTGGAATGTCTCACAACATCTCACAAAGCAGTATTTATATTCCAGCTTGCTATTATATACAGAAAAAACATTTGAATTTTCCTAGACAAGCAAGTGGCTGCTTTTTCACGAGTGGAAAACCTGACCTGCTGACAGCTGTTTGACTGTGTCCTGGTTAGCTGGAGTGATGGTCTCACACTGTGTGTCTGCCACAGCCGCTCGACACACACTTTGGGCTCTTCCACAGGGCTTTTCTCTTACATACAGAACTGCACGTACTTGCTGTGTCTTTCCAGCTCTCACATATATTCCGGAGAACATGTGTGTATGTGGATGTTTATGCATATGCAGAAACTTGATCTCAGTGTGTAACAAGTGGAAAATAAAGCCATGTCCAAAACAGCACCTACACAAAAATGCATTCTTGAGTTTAGAGGACAAGCTAATAATCTCATGCCAAGGCTTCCCAAGTTTCAGTGTTCAGTTAGGAGTGACTGAGAACCCAGTTCTCTCTGCAGAGACTGGGTGACTGAGGTGGCAACCTTTGCTCTGTACTCCAATATGTCCATGACATTTTTATTCCTGTATAAGTCAGACCTCCTTAAAAGACTAGCTGAGCAAGAAGGTTTTTCTTCTACTGAAGAGTTGTATTATGCAAAAATTTTTTTAGGCTAAGTGTCTTTATTGTGGAAAACATTTACTGTTTTAAGATACTTATTTTGTTGTCTGTTTTAGTCATATCCTTTGAAACAGTCTCAATAGATTTTTCTATTTGTAATATTATGACATTTGATAAGATGATTGATTATGAAGTGTTGAGAGCTCTGCCATGTGATCATTTATTTTTAAATACACATTTGTACTAGCCAGTGCTTAAATTTCTTGCAGGAATACATGAGAGATGAAAAACATAAAGCTTGAGTCTGATCGAATCTGGTGCTTCTGGAAATAGAGTGCCACAGTTCTGTGGCCTTAAAATAACAGATTCTGACTGAAACTGGAACTTTGCAGTGATAAATACTATGTAAAAGTTATGGTCCATCTTTGGTACAAAATAAAAAATATCTACAACTGTGGTGTAGGCAAAGTAAAATGTGTTTGACGATGACATCTTTCTTTCCCTGTGCAGGTGCCTGTGTCAGTGGCCATGATGACTCCCCAGGTGATCACCCCTCAGCAAATGCAGCAGATTCTCCAGCAGCAAGTGTTGTCTCCGCAGCAGCTTCAAGCACTTCTCCAGCAGCAGCAAGCAGTTATGTTGCAGCAGGTAATGTGGGTTACCTGCTTTGGACTGTTAGCACAGGGCATTCACACAATTGTCAACCAGATTTTATGGGTCTTACTATGTAATATTTCCTTGTTCATTACACCAAAAAAGAATGAAAATAAATGCAAAGCTTCTCAGTCTTTAAATTTCTTGTTTCAATTGCAGAAGTGTGAAATTGTATTTTGAAATATTAAATATTATATTAAAAACAGCAGCAGCAGTGGCAGATGCATTAAAAATACCAAACAAATTGATATTCAAATTTTCAAGTGCTTAGGCACATTTTAATTGTAGACCTGCCAAAGGAAGTGAAAATAGAGTTGCAGATAATTGTTGCTTTAAAATTCATAACACTGTAGTGCTCCCTTTAGTCACATAAATGGATGCGGTTATGAAATTTGAACATAACAGCTTGTTCATCAGGGGAAAC
>NW_020884873.1:41884512-41904512 GCF_003945725.1 Corapipo altera
GCAGCAACATCTGCTGAACCTTCAGCGTCAGGGACTCATTTCTATCCCGCCTGGCCAGTCTGCTCTTCCCGTCCAGTCTCTGCCACAAGGTATTTGAATAATATGTGATTGGAGTAATTTATAAATTCACAACTTTTTAACCATTCTATTTGCATCTGAACTTCAGAAGTTTCCTGTTATGACACTTAAACATACTTTGTAATTGAAACTTTATGATATTACCAAATTTTCTGGAAGCTGATAAATTTTGCAGCATACTTTTATGAAGAAAAGCAGCTTTTTAGTGTTTTTTTTCAGATGGAAGGTGCATATTTATTGACCTTATATGCTGAAAATAATTTCTAATAGCATCACAATTCAAGAATTTTTACTTTTCTCTGGAATCACTGAAATGTGATTTTGTGGAATACAAGCAGATATAAAATACTTCAGACAGTGATATTAAAGCCATTCAAAAAAAAAGTTTTTTTTCTTTTTCTTGCAAGAAGGTAAAGTGTCTGGCATTGAAAAGCACTTTGAATCTTCAATTTATGACAAGAGAATTTAGGGACAAGCCTTAGCATTCATTTTCTTTGCTATTCCTTTGTATGAAATAGGTTAAATATGACAACAAGTTTTGAAGATGGTGATTCCAATAGCAATGAACTATGACTGACAAATAACAGTAAAGACTTTCTGAAAAAAAAAAAATTCCTTTTTCACTTTGATCAGGATTTCTCAGTGATGAAAATGAGCTCAAACTGTACTGCCTGAAAGAAAATAGGGCACACACTTTTGAAAAGTAAATTAACTTGGAGATAAATGCTGCTTACATTTTAAGATAAAGTCAAAGTCTTCCCATCTAAGGACTCTGTCTATAACCTGCAATGTATGTGTTTCTGTTTGTTTTACCATAGAGAGTTGAGCTAAATGCCTGTCATAAAAATTACACAATAATCTGATCTCTGGTGCCCCAGTCCTGAAATGAGCATTGTTTAGACTGTGTTCATGACAGGTAACATTATTTTTAATTGGTCTTTATGCATGTAATTAGCTCCTTCACCAGATAACTATTATGAAATCGAAGCTTCAGAAATAGATGAGCAAAAGCAGAGTACTCACTATATAGAAAACAGGGTACACAAAAAAAACCAAAACAATCATACCAAACCAAAACAAGCAAACAAAACAAAACAAAAAACCAAACCAACAAACAAAAACCACACACACCAGAAAATCAGAGATTCCAAATAAATGTGTTAATTTCATACCTTGTGTTGTGTGAAAAAGCTATGACACAAGCATATCCACAGTCATAAAAACCATGATGAAAAAGAATCCTATTACACTAAATATTCTTTTATGTGAATAGCAGTGGGGAGATAAGTTGGTTCATGTATTTGGACATGTGAGACTGGTAATGCTGGTTTCTTTTTGCACAAAGTCACACTAGACCTGAATGGAAAAAAGCAATTGAAACACAACCTCCCTCCGAACAGCTTTACCTTTGCAATCTCCTCTTGTGCCATCTGTTGCAAGAGGAATTCCTCAGGTTTTCTCTCACATTAAACAATCCCCACAGATTTCCCTCTGCACTCCTACCCAATTGCACTGATATTCATTAGTTTAATGCAACACTCATTCATCCACTTCTAGAATAAAAACACAGAAAAAATAATAGCTTTTAAAATAGTTTTTAGGAGAACTAGTAAACAGTTCTTTTTAGGAGCTTTCTTTTACTCAAAGAATTAAGTCCAACTGAAGTCATGATAAAAAAAGATTTAGAGTAAAGAAAGAAGAAATAATGAAATATTTTGCAGTTAATATAAATATGGATTGTTGTTGTTAAAGTAAATTAATCTATTTTTTTCTTTTGCCTTGATAGTTTTTAGTTATAATGAATCCTAGACAAGTATTTAATTCTTCCATTTTTAAATTAAACTTTAGAATTGAATGAAGATAATACACACTAGATGTGGTAAAAGGATGTTTTTCTCCATCTGTTGTGCTGCAAAAGATAAAATGTGTAACACAAATATTTTTATATGCATCCATTCAGATTGCTGAGTTATGTGGATGACTAGAACAATGAAAGTAACACACAAGGATTCAAGTTTATAAGTTATTGGTCATAAACAGTCCCATAAACCACAAATTACTATGGGCAAAGAGAGCATGGGGTTTTTATCTGTTAGTGTTAAAAGGTGTAACCTAAAAGTACACCTGTTAGGTTTGCAGGAATAAACAGTATTTTCTTCAAGTATAGCTCCTGCCTTTAAAGAACAGGAATGTTTACCATGTTTTCTTGGTGGCCAAGTATCGCAAATAAGATGCAATAGGTGTTTTAGCATCTATTTTGTGACAAGACCTTCACTATGCGGTATCCAAAAGCAGTGGCTTGCTTTGAGTTGCTTACATGTATTGCTGCATTGATGCTAGTTAAATGCAAAGAATTTTAAATCACAGCAATAAAAAACCCCAAACAAACCAACCAAACAAAAAGCCCCCAGACCCCAAGCTTTGACTGGTCCATGTTGGGAAATGAAAACCAATTGCGTGGATGGCTTTTATAAGTGATAGATTTATTAAGCATTTATTCAAACGTAAAAATAGAGTAGATAGAGGTGAAAAGAGTTATGAAACTAACCTCAAAATTACCAAATTCTTATTATTTGTAAATTTCATAGCAAATCAGTATTTGCCCTTTTCATTATAGTCCCTAACTTTTATTCCACTCTGGGTCCTCTTTTTGATCCTTTCCTCTGTAATGTAGTTTGATATTTTAAAGGTTGTCATAACCTATGAAACTTTAAAATTTACCTACTTTCACATCCAGACTGAAATATCTGTCAACCATTTTATAGGTAAAATGTACAAGTCTCTTGTAAAAAGAGACTTGGACTTTCTTAGACATAGAAACCACAAAATTGCCATAATTTACCATTAATTACAATCTGTTTATTAACTTTATACATTTTAAATACCTGCCCTTAATCCTTTTATCCTAAAAGGCAGCCTTTCAGGGTGCTCTGAAGAAGTGATAAAATTAACCAGCCTGAGCCTAGTCAGAAATTTCTTTCTGATAAAAAAAAAAATAAATATCATGGGGAGCTTGGCAGCCTGGAGGCACAGCTCCATCCATAGCTTCCTTCAGTGGAAGGGGCTGCCCAACAGGTGCCCAGAGGGGCAGGAGACCCCTGCCCATGAGACAGGCCATTGCTCCAGCTGCCTCTGGCCCTCCTACATTCACCCAGCTTATGAGGCGACTCTTTCTCAGCTCTCCCAGCACCCCAGGTTTTACAATCTTCAGTGAAATTTCTTTCTGTTGTGTCTGCAAGACACGATATGTTTGCCCTCTGATTATCCAAACAGGTGGGTTTATTCTTGGTTTTAATTTTTTTTCAGTTCAAAATTAGTTTATTTTGTTCAACAGCAGAAGGAAAGGAAGACTTTGAAGTAAATAATGTACTGTGTATATCATGCCACCTAAATGAATACATTACTTTTCATTTTGATTTGTGATTACATTTGCAGATAACTGTTATTTACTATACTAAAATGGTTTATTTGCAGTGTTGCTGGAACATACCTCATGAACTCAGCAGTAATTTCTTACCTTCATTAAACAATTACAACTAGTATTACCATCAATCCCGTTACCCATCTCTCTAATGCAGTAAATTAAAGCCTGGCTTCTTTGCTTGATTCCTTAAAACCTAGCTTTTCACTATACAAATATGATATAAACTCCAGTTTTAGGACTTACATTCCAATCAACTCTTTTTTCCTTTGCCGTTAGCAGAGTTTGCCCATGGTTGGTATCTAAGGTATTGAAGCAGGACACAAAGCAGTAGTCTAAAAATGAGCTGCTTTCACATTAAAAAAAAAAATTAATCCCCTCCAACCACTTTGTTTCCACACTACCTCTAGAAATTATTTCTGTAAATAACTACTAGTCTATTTTTTTACAGCTTTCTATACTTCATGGTGACACAGCTACTAAGAAGTATTACTGTGCTTTTTCATAATTTTTTGTTCAATCTGTTTTAGTAGTCTGAGTTCATATGTTCTCAAAATAAAACATTATCTAATAAAGAGATTTGCCAAACAGTGAAAAACAGTCTTTATGTCTGTCTACTATATCTTGTTTACCAAACAAAAATATACTCAGGGATTAGTTTGAATGGATATATACTTTCTAGTACTTTTCAAAACCAGAAATTTGAGCTCTTTTGTAAAATAAAAAGAGCATAATTTTGATTCAGACTGCATCTGCATTTTGAATGTTTTGCATTCCACCAGATCTAGATACCATGAGCATGTCTTACCTAATTTGAGTTGAGATGAGATACAGAAGACAGTATTAGATTTTAAGATACCTCTTGACCAAACTCTGTCAGGCTGAAAAACCTGGCTGTGAAATCAGATCTTTCCCAAGAAACTCTCTGGGTTTCACATTCTTTTTTGCATTTAATTTACTATTCTTCAAAAGAGAGATGTCAAACTTACAAAGTCTGGCAGTGACATAAGGTGTATATATTTCTGATGAACTCTTCATCTTTCAAAATCTGAATTTCCTATCTTAACTGCATGTTTGTGGCAAGATAAGAGAATGCTCACAGCCCTTCTCTTGCCTGTGTTTTGGCAGTCTTTACTTCAGGCAGAAACATATTGTACTGGAGGTTTCCATGACTTCATGAAAACTCGAGCCAGACAGCCCTAACACATATGTATGAATACTTTCAACAAGACATTGCTGTTTGTGGCCTAGGATGAATCCTGGAAACTACAAATTTCCAGGCTGCAAGTGAAGTAGAGAGCAAGTTTAAGCTCTATCTGCATAGATCTGGTGGCTAGACTCCAGAATAGTACTGTGCATATAGCAGAGAAGTTTGAGGAGCTCTTCAAATTTTGTGTGGCTACCCATCACCCCAGAAGACTGGCAAGACAGTCTCCTTTCTCCTATCCAAATCCTCTGATTTGTTTTCTACAGTAGAGCTGGATAAAGAAATATAGTGGAGAAATTTGATGGTCTACACTACATGTAATTTCACTGCCTGTGTTGAGAGAGTTGTAAATGGGCCAATTTTGCTAATAACTCCAAGGTCGTGAGTTTGATTCCCATATAGGCCATGCACTTAAGAATTGGACTCAGTGATTCTTGTGGGTCCCTTCCAACTCAGAATATTCTGTAAAATCTGTGAATTCCAAGTGCTGCTAGCTTTCTAGTTGGCTGGTACTGAAAAACTCAAGTCGTCACAAGTATGTAGCTCAGCACTGTAGTTGTTGTTGGTTTTGTTCTTCTAAACAGTGTCTTTGGGTTTGCCTCTTAGGATGTATTTTTAAATGGAATATTTTTTGTAAATATTACAAAGAACTAGTGAATACGTGAGTGTCATTAATTAAGGTCAGATACATTCTAATAAAATGTTAAACCTGTTGTGATCTCATAGATTATTTAATTTTTCTCTTCTGATTTTCCTCCCTCCAGTCTTCTTCCCCTTTATCCAGCTCTTGTTAAGTGTTTAAGAGATTATCAGTGTTTGTATGCTTGGTGTAATATGTTTTTCTGGTTTCCATTATATGTTTGATTAAGAAGAATTATAAAACCTAAGTTAACTGTAGATGTATTGAGTTACATTTGCATGTCAAGAAATTGAGTAAGCAGACAACAAAAATCTTGTTTGAAGTAAATTTAGGGTTGGGGTTTTTTTTAAGAGGTAGTTGCAAGTTCTTTGCAGCTTTCACTCTTTGATCCTTGTTTTCAGAAGAAGTGTAAAATTGATGATTTTTAATTGACTGTTTACAACACAAGACAGGATAGTTAGATTACCTGAATTCTAACTGAAGACGAATTTATGTTTTACTACATGTCAATTGTGCTGGAAAAACAGCATCAGCTTTATTGTTGGCATTAATCCATTAATAACACTGAGCTCATTATATGAAACTCTTTACTTTGTTATATTAGTGGGGCTCTCTTTCATTTTATAGCTGGCTTAAGTCCTGCTGAGATTCAGCAGTTATGGAAAGAAGTGACTGGAGTTCACAGTATGGAAGACAATGGCATTAAACACGGAGGGCTAGACCTCACTACTAACAATTCCTCCTCTACTACCTCCTCCACCACTTCCAAAGCATCACCACCAATAACTCATCATTCCATAGTGAATGGACAGTCTTCAGTTCTAAATGCAAGGCGAGACAGGTAATTCTGATGAGATTTCAACTGTACTTCTCATTTGACATAAAGCTGTTGTATAACATCATAAGTCACATTATTTCCAATCACAAAACAACGCTTAATACAGGTTACTTAAGAGACCGTGGAGACCTGATTTTTCAGAATTGTTTATCAATATGGCATAAATTTCAATAACAATATCTAATTGTGCAGACACAACAAAATTACCCACCTGTGGTTTTAGAACACCTGAACTTAAATCACAGAATCGAGTGGACTGGTGCTGAGTTGTAAATGCACATTTGCAGGCACAATTTTGTAAGGTGCATAGTTTCATTCATATTTGAGTTAACACACCTAGCAGTCAGGCCCGTACTGTTGAATCACACTCCTGGTTTCATTGAAAATGTACATCTATATGAGTTTTCAGGACTGTAATTCAGTGCAAAGATTCTATGTTAAAAGTGCTTCAAAAAAGTATATTAAAGAACTTCTCGTTTGGTGCTTGTGAAAAGAACTACTGCTTTTTCCTTCTTTTGTGCATGACAGTAACACAGTTGACATATTTCATACAAATTTTCTGTGGTGTTAATGTGGAATTCCACTATATGGATAAGTTAAAATCATTTTTCAGACATATTGACAGATATTCTTCATTGTTCCTTAATTTCAAGTAATGGATTAAATGCATACAAGAGTACATAGTATCGGTAGCACTTATCAGTGAATATATTAGTGTAGTCAGATGTAGATGATCTTAATATAAGATGAAATTTAATTTATATAATGACTAAATTTTTTCAAATAAATATTCCATTTAATTATTTTAATTATTAAATTATGAGACTATGATTGAAATGTCTCTTGTCCTCATGTGACTGTGAGAACATTTTTCCATCATTATTTTGTATTAATTAAAAATCTGAATGCATTTATAGTAGTACTTTTAGTTAGTAGTACTTTTGTGGTTATATCTCACAGAATGTTTCTTTGCTTCAGGATGCGTAGCTGACGCCCACATATGCAGAACAATTCCCTGAATTTCTTTGATAACTTATCATGGATGAAACTATTGCAGAGGTTCCAAAAAAAGATACAGAATACAGCTAGGGATTTTTATGAAGCCAAATAGCTAATGGAAGCAATGTTTTGAATAAAAATATTTATTAATGGAATCAACTTTATTTTTATACACATTTAAGTAGAATATTCAAATAGTTTTTGAACATTCACAATATTCATAAATTCTGACTGTCGGTCTTCAGTATTTCTTCTCAGAATTGATCACTTGTGAGTGTATTTTTTATTTATAGGTAAATGTTACACCAAGGTCATATGGCATAATTAGCATATGGTATTATACAGTCATCTTGTTTTTTCGTCCTTTATTAACAGTCATCTTTGGCTCTATTTCTTCTCTAATTGGAACATCATCTAGCCTTGGCAGTTGAACTATTCAATAGAACGATTAAATTTTTCTGACTGCTCTGAGCTAAATTGACCTGTTTTGACCTGTTTGTCACTGATCGTAACCTGACAGGCGCTAGCAGCCTCCAACGATTATGGCTTTTGAGATGAATCTGATGCCTTATTCTTTTGCTACAGCTCGTCACATGAGGAGACTGGGGCCTCACATACTCTCTATGGTCATGGAGTTTGCAAATGGCCTGGCTGTGAAAGTGTTTGTGAAGATTTTGGACAATTTTTAAAGTAGGTGGATTTTTATTCGTTACTACAGAATTGTTTAAGGCCAGGGAGATAGAAAGATGGCAAACAAAGTTTTACTGTAAACCATAGCAGAGATATTTTTTTGTGTATTTCAAGCAACTGGATAATCGAGACTATTGGCAGAGGGTCAAATTGTTATCCTTTCTTTCATGTCGAACACTTTTGCAGGCCTTTCAGTAGCACAGTGTTTAATCCTCTTATTATCTTTTACTGAAATGGAGCCTCTGAAAATTTGAAGAAATGCTTTAGATTTTATATTGGATAGCAGGAGTATGAAAAAGCACATCCTAAACTCTGATAGCTTGTGCAAAGTGGGAATTAATGTGTGTAGTATAAATAAAAAAGCACAAGGGGCTAAGCATGACCATTTAACTCTCACTTGCTAATCTATTTTTGTTTTTATTCTTGTTTGTGCGCAATATACATAGGGAAAAAACCACTATGAACAGGTGGGTTTGCACCTTTCAGGACTGAATAGTGATGTCAAAAGTTTTCATCTTTCAGCATTTGTTTTAGGCAGTTATCATCTAAATCACAACATTTAGAAAATAAAATACACAGCTCTTTCTTTTCATCTACAACTTCAAACTGCAATGGGTTTCTGCATTTTTTCCTTTTTTTAATTTTAAAGTATTTACTAGTATTTCTGTGTTCATTTGAATTTTCAACAACAGCACTGATTTTCTACCCATGTACATTATGGACTGGTCTTTGTTAGAAGAGCCATACTCATTTGGCATGCAATAGATCTTAATGGAAAGCTACAGATAGGCTTATATAGATGAGTAACTTCAGGGGCTGAGACTCTTATGTTGTCATGGTGCAGCTAACAGGGTGAATGAACTGTTTCATGCTTCATCAACAATTAAGTTAATTAGCTCATTTGAAATTGCACTGCTTTGTTGCCAGGATGTTGGCAGAAACATCAAAAAGATGTGTTTACAAATGGTAAACTACAGGGTATATTACAGAAGCACCTTAACAGCAGACCATAAGCAGTCAGTATAACAATAACTTTTATAATAGAATTACAGCAATACTATTCATAAAGTATTTGCAATGCTTTCTCCATCTTTCACTTTTAAATGAAGTAACCTATACTGACTTGCAAGTCTTAGGTAGGTATCACTCTTGATAAATTTTTGTTTATTAGCGCATTAAGTGGAATGTCAAAACAATGGCTTATTATGGGATAAAACTGTATAGGATTTAAAAGAACCTGATTTACATAAGTTTGTATTTAAAAGAAAATGAAATCTCCTAAATTCAATGCAGTGTTCTAAGTATTATTAATACTAAGAATTTAAATGCATTTAGCTTAAGCATTCTCCTTTTCAAGAAAAACTATATTTTTCTAAATACATCCATCTATGTAGGCTATAGTGATGCTAATTCTGTGGGCAGACTTTGCACATCCATTATGTCAGGTCTCCTGTTATAATCCATGATCACTAAAACCATTTTGATTAAGGCAGTGTAGTGCTAGGTTTACAAATGTTCTTGCTTTCCTGAACCAAATAACCCTGGAAATTGTGAAAGTGACATATAACATCTTGATAATTCTGGTGCAGAGTCAATCAGGGTTTACAGCAGTGTCATGGCTTTTGTCCTGTACACCAGCAAAAAATGTCCGAGAATATTTTGGTATTTCTTCTTTTCATTCAAGTCTGTCTCTGTGCCCTGAAAACAAATAAGATGTCATGATGTTGAATAGGTGAGTTTGTTTATGAAATAGAAGTATTCCTTCATTTTACACTAGTGCTAAGATGGAAATCAATACATAACTTTAGATTAGATTCTTTAGTACCTTTTCATGTTCACACTAATGCAAAATCCCCATTACAATTAAAGACATTTTCTTTCAATTAAATATCAACTTTTAGTCCAAAGTTTGACCATTTTCCCAACCCATTAACTTTATAGGGGATGACAGGACTAATGGCTGTAGTTTTCAAGGCTTTGTTCTCAGTCTAATCTTTGTTGCGATGTTTCAGGTTCTCTGACTTGAAACAATATGATACCTGTGTTAAGAGAGTTAATGCAAGTATAGTGTACCAAAGTGAAATATTAATAAGGTACACTACCCCAGTCTAGTAGTGTGTATTTCTGTAATATGCTTATGACAACTTTGAAGATTGCTTGTTTTATGAAGTGAACTGCAACTTCTGCTCAGAAAATGGTTTACCTAGCAGCTTGATATTAAAAAAAAAAACAAAACCTGAGCATCTGAGAAGGAGGATTAAGACAGAAAACACCAGCTTTGCTTCACTTTACTAATAATGGAGAGGATTTAGGGTAAAGTGACAAATAACTCTCAATAAATGACTTAAAGCTGCAAAAGCCATTTTCACCTTCATTTTTGTTTATCCAGTATGAATTGTTTTTAAGATAATTTGAGGACACTACAATTAGCTATAATTCTTTTGAGGTATTCTGAATGGTTCAAGAAGTTTCACATTGAGTCCTGTGGACTAGTTTCATATTTGGAAACATATGCATTGGTTTCAAGAAAGTACAGCTGATCTTCTTCATAGTAAATTTCTGTATATGTAACAAAACCTAAACCTATATCTTTACTTTGATATCTTTCAACTACAGACACAAACCCACAGTTTATATTTCTTTGTAAAATGGTGTTAGACCATAGTTGCTCATGCAGGCAAAACCGGTTTGACTGATCGGTAAAAACAACTTTTGGCTTAAAAAAACCCTTCAAAATGTAAATCAGAAAATGTCGTGACATAACTAGAAAGAAGATGACAAGATTTAAAGAAAAGTCCAGGCACTGACACAATTAGAAAAATGTCAAAAATGCTTATGAAAACTCGGAATTTTGCTGTGAAACAAATGTTGACAGAAACTAACCATTTGCTGGTCTCTAAGTGAAGAACCTAGTAGACCTGTCAAAGCATTTATATTATTCTTCATGATTTTTTTTTTAAATATTAGAGTGCACTAACATATAACAAAACTTCAGAATATTTTGTCTTCAAAATTAACTATCATTCCATTGGTCCTAAGTCAGTTTGAGTAGGAAGGGTTTGACTTTAAGAGCTTAAACCAAAAGGTTTACAATTAAACATTCAACCAGCAAATAAGTGTTCTTTAACCTGCATGCGGCAGACGCCAGCAAACATAACACAAGCTACAGTACAAAGATGGGTAGTGTTTTTATCTATAGAGACAAGGCAAAAAAAATCCTGCTAGAGAAGATAGACCAGCTTTCCAACAGATTGTGTTTATTTCTGGAGCAAGATAGTATGTTTAAAAGTCTACAAAGAATAATGACCAAGCATCATTGATCAGGATGACAGAAACAAAACCATATAAAGAAATAACTTAATGAAATATAATTAGTGCCATAAAAATTGCTGTGGGTTGGGGTTTTTTTTACATTGCCCCTCTTTCAGCTGCAAAGAAATATACAGCATTATGTACTTTCTTAGTTAGTGAGCATTGTCAGGTTTTTTTGGTCTTTGACTAGGTTATGTGGCTGTAAAATTATGACCTCAAGAATCTTCTTTGAGCTTGTCAGAATGTTGTTTCTTCTGGTGACAGTGCCACCATCTCTCAAAACTAAAGCATCTGACATAATCAGCTAAATGAATAGTGACAGCTAACATTTTGTATTTAAACTCCTGTCAGTGTTTAAACATAAAAAGCTTGATGCAAAATAAATCAAACACCACTGATATGCAAGTGAAACATTTTGTTAAAACAATCCCTGACACACTTGGATTCCAAGCTGATCTCACTTCATCTTTTGAAGTGTTGCAAGTAAAAATGAGTTTGAAATTCTTGTGGTTAAAATTGATAATTTACAACATGCATTGGAAGTTAGCAAGTAAATTTACACCTGGGAGAAAGAAAAAATACTCATTAGGCAAATTGAACAGATCCTTTATTGCACTTTTTGTCATTCTAAAATGTTTGCTTAACTGTTTTTAGAAAGACAACTGCATATTTACACTCTCTCATCTATAAGCCACACAGCTCTAGCACACGGATTCAAGCAGTTTTTAAGAACGTCAGTCGACCACATCATTTATTCCATTTTGAAAACAAAAATCAATATACCTATAAAGTGACCCATAAATTAGAACTAGCTCACACAATGTTTGTTCAGTGCTGCCTTTCTGAAGGCACCCTTTGCATTTTTTCTTCACCTCTCTGTTTGAACTGCAGTCACAGTAAGAGGCTCATTAGGGGACATTAGGGACTGGAGCTAACCAGAATTCCAGAGCTTGCTTTGCTCTTATTAATGCATAGTAGAGTAGAATGCATTTAAATATTTCATAGGCATTCAGTAATTTGTGTGTAATCGCCTTGTTAGCAGACCAGTAGAAGTAGAACAGGTCTGTGAAATGGTGTTAGTGATTGCATGGGTAATTTACAGACCTTTGCCTTCCAAAAGAGCATTATTGGTGGTTAGAATAGAGCTGTGAAATAGAAGTAGCAATAAGTTAAAAAAAACTTAATAAAGGTTTTGTAACAAGCATCTTCAGGGATAACAACCCACTTGGTCCTTTTGAAGCAGCTATAATTTATGACATATGCAATATATCAAATGCATAAGATATTATTATAGAGCATTCATATGAAAAGGGTATTTGCAACATTAGTTCCAACTTCCTGTGAGGGACATGATTAAATGATTAATGAAATGTCCCTTTGCATATGCATTTTGAAACAGCAATTAGGCACTGACTGAGAAAATCCACCAATCCTCTCATTTTTCAGCATTATCTCATTCTTGATTTATAAATCATAGAGAATTTTTAACAGCAATGTGTGGTACCTGAGACAGTTATAAAAGTATAAAAGAGAATAATTTGGGTATAAAATAGTCATAAGTACATAAATTCATAATTTAATTTAATACTGAGCCTATTTATTTAGTCACATTGGGTTGTATTTATATCCGACACTATTTCTGTACTTTGATTGGCATAATTAAGTAGGGGGAATGAATAGGCACTATTATTTTACATATCACTGGTAAACAATAGCGAGGAAAGAGAGATGTGGCAGAGGTATGTATGTGTTTTTCAAGTTCTCAGTAATCCACTGGAGGCTGTTCTATAAATGATCATTGAAGGGCTGCAAGCTAGCCTATAATTACAGGAAAGAAAGTGGCAGCTCTGGCATTTCATAACTATGTGTCCTCGAAAAGTGCTTTGTGAGTTTGTCACCAATGATAATTTAGATAGAGGCTCATTACTGAACATCACAACACTTTAAAAACCTTTCGCCTTCATACAGGAGAATAAAGGACTATTTTAATGGCAAGGTTCTTTTGTGTTCTACTGAAAAATTCAATCAAGACAAAACCTCGTTGACTATTATTGTAGTCTACAGTCTGGTTTAATAAAAGCTGCATAGATAAATTGAGTGGGTTTCTAAGACTTGAGCGTATCAATGCAAACATCCTGTGCTTTTTTCCTTCTTTAAATATACAGTGATGGAGTATCACTAAAATGTAAACAAGTATAAAATCCTTTCTTATCGAAGTGAGTTAATGCAAGGTGATTTTAAGTAAAAAAATATTTTCCATATTATTTCAAGTATTTTCTAGCACTTTCTCAGTATTTATCCGTGCATTGGTACATATATGTATGGACACGTACACATATAGACGTACACATAAAATGTGCATGTTAAAAAAATGATGCATGTTGCACATCTTGTAGTTACTGGCAGGAATGCACAATTTTAACTTTTATGAAGTAAAGATAATAATAGTAGTATAAACCCTCCAGGTTGAAAATTATTACCCTACTACTGGCTGTTTTGAAAATATTTTATTTATTTCTCAGCTGGAAAATGTGTCACATTTCAGAAAAAATAAAGTTAAATTGTGGAATTAAAAACATTAGAGGACATCATTGGTTGTGATGTTCAAGGTGTAAATTTTTTTCCAAATATTTTCAAAGAAGTTTTGTTTGACTTTTATAAGATAAAACAATCATGTTTTAGGAACATATGCTCTCTTTTTAAATATGTGTGACTGAGTTTTGGTGCTCATTAAAGAGAAGCTTATAATAGCTCTGGCTGGAACTGAGCATAGTGCAGACACTTCTGTGTATATTGCTCCACGTAACTCTGCCGGTGCACCTCAACCTGACCTATAGCACTTTGCTTTTTTAGTCCTGGGCTGCTTCTGAGAGAGACTGACAAGAGTAACAAGTTTTATAGAGGTTAATTGATATGGGTAAATGTCCACTAGAATTTTAGTTGAAACTATCTCTCTTCTTTCCTCTAATGGTGTATTATCTTTTGCTTTGCAGACTCCAAATCTGTTTGGGAAAAAAAAAAGTACATTTTGACCCACTTCAATATTTATT
Organism: Corapipo altera; assembly: GCF_003945725.1. Taxonomy (NCBI): domain Eukaryota; kingdom Metazoa; phylum Chordata; class Aves; order Passeriformes; family Pipridae; genus Corapipo; species Corapipo altera. The sequence continues at coordinate 41,898,748 of NW_020884873.1, forward strand.
CCAGCATGTTCCTAGAATATATCATCCCCTATCTACCTCTTTTAGAACACGCTGTATTTTTATATTGTTCAGTTATAAGTAATACATTCATTTCAGTCTGCTTCCTAATGGTATGTGTAGTTCATAATTTGTTTTCTTATTTCCTAATATGTTGCAAATATAATCAAGAGAAAATCCTGTTTCTTTCAACAACATAATAAGCAGCAAAATTATGGAATAAGCTGCATGTGTGTTGCACAGTCTTCTTTACACTTTCAAACCTGTAATTCAGCTCTTCAGGATCACTTTTCAGTCCTCCAAGATATTTTCTCCCCTTAAAAAAAAAAAAAAAGAAAATCAAGTTAACATGGGATTAGTAAAAGATGGAGACAAGATAAAAGATTAGGAATACGCCAAAGAAGTTTGAAAATTGACCAGCACAACTTGTATATAACTTAAAAGGCATGACAAGAAAAACAAAACAAACTAACAAACCCAAAACCCAAAACAAACAAACAAACAAAAAACCCCCAAAAAGTCTGGAATTATTTTCGGTCTTCTGGAGGAAACAATGTATGTCTGTCTTGGCAGATTGCAGCATATTAGACCCTAAAAGTGCAGCAACTTTATACAGAGAAAAGTTATTTTAGAGGGTTTTAAAAATGTATTAGACCTAGTTCTTCTTTCACTACATTGCCTGTACTTGCGTGATAAATAAAGCAAGCCTACTTCACAGGCAAGAAAGATCAGAAAAAATAATTCTTAAAACAATTTTTACACTTTTAATGTTTCCATAAAGTAGCTTTTCTCCGAAATGCACAGCACAAGTAACCACATTACATGAAAGCATGGTATAAAAGATGCGGATATCTCATGAGTTTCCGAAGATTACTGTGTTAACTCTCAAGAAACTTGGAACATTCTCCCAAGGTACCATGTAATCATATTGAAATTGCATTATACTGGACTTTCTTATCCCATACTGCATACTGCTGTTGCATTTAAAGTTCCTCAGGGCAAGAACTGTGTCTGTATCTATTTTGTAAGGTGTTATGCAAACATATGGTGTTGTAATAACTGATAAATAATCATGAGTACACAGTAACCTCAAACTTGGGCTGGGAGATCTTTTATACCTACACTCTTGCTTACTCTAATGTGTTATCCACATATACCTGTGAGCATACGCAGGTGAGCATACATGCACGTGGAAGCACACTGTACTGGTGTGTACTGTACTGGTGAGAGTGGTAATGATGCTGAGGTAAAATCTGTCTTCAGACCTTTTTCTGGCAATTTTGTACCCCATTAACTGAAAACATTAAACCATTACATTTACAGACTGTGCACTATCATGCTTCTGTAATTGAGGGAGTAAAATTCTTTTGAATCAAAATTTCAAAAAACAAGTGAATGGTACATTCTAAGCAATTACCTGTTTTTTAAACTGACTGAATTTTTTGCATCAGTGGGGGGAAACGAAGTCAGTTCATTTGAAAATAAATAAATTATAGGTTTTATGACTCACATAAAGGAAATGTGTCCTTGGTGATGCTTGTATTTAGCATAAACTACCAAGCAAGCTACATGTATACTCTTTAAACAATTTTTTTTAAAAAAATTTTAAACAATAATCAAAAGAATTAAAAATATCTTTCACAAGCTCTTCCCCAGCCATGACTGTTGCAAGGATAGCAGAACCTGTTGTGTTCTGCTCACCTGAAAACTTTATCATGGGGTCGTAAAACTGAGAAGTCATGATTTAAATGAAAAGAGGCAAATGCTAGTAAAACCGAGATACTATTTTCCTAATTTTCCACTGTTTCTGATGAACACATTTTCCCATAGATTAACAATCAAATGACTACATAGTTCTCTGATTAATTCTGCTAGAAAAGAAAAAGGAGAAGATACATTTCCTCCACAGCACAGATAACTTATTTACTGTAACTGTAGGATAGACCATCCATGACAGTAGTCCTTACAAAGCTTACCACTCGTGCCTACAGTGGAAGGAGCCAGTAAATCCACATTCAAATGCAGAACTCCTTTGCTCTCATTTCTTCTTTAGCCTGATTCTTATGTTTTCTTCTCAGTGGAGCAGCAAACACACTATTAAAGCTCAAAAAGGGACTTCTTTGATCCTGGGAGAGATGAAAACATTGTCCTACAAAAAACATTATTAAATGATCTCTGTAAAGTTGTGCTTGATTGAAATCTCTGGGGAACAGCCACTTGGGTCTGGGCTGAACTTCAGTTGCAGGCAGCTGTTCACCGAGGTCCTCTTTCCCTGTTGCAGAGTGTGGTTTTGTTTTGCTAAACTGGCATGCATACCCTCAGTCTCTCCCAGGAGGCTTGCTGTATTAGTAAGGTGTGTAGCTGGTCCTTCCCCTGCCTTTACCTCGCACACTCTTCCTCATACTGGGGGGCCTTGTCACTTCCATCATCCTCAGAGGCTACTTCTAGAAACTGCACTTAAAATTGGATATTCCCCTACAGCTCTGTTTTGGGGAACGGGTAGCGGATCTTCTGTTGTTGCTTAATGATTAAAGAACAGATAGAGAAATCTTAACAAACTCTAATTCACAGTTGTTCAAGCAGCCTAAAAGCAATTGCATCTTTTGGACAATCATTTGTAAGGTGATTCTCTTTATCTGCATCAGCAACAGGGAGTGGAAATCTGTTCAGTCACTCTAACAAATATCCATAATTGGTTACATTGGCCTTTAGATGGCATATGTGACCTGGGAGATAGGAACTGGTATCTGACTCATCACTGGGAAAGTTTGTAGAACTAAATGAAATAATCAGTTTTGTTATTTTGTATTGTTTTGTGTAAGGCATGCTCTGATTAGGTCTTTTTGCATAACTCCCATTGGAACTAATGGAAGCCATATGCACAGGAGAGAAAAAAGGACTCATAAAGATATTTTCCTCATCTTAACACTGTCTTATTTGCTTCTCTAGGCACCTTAACAATGAACATGCATTGGATGACAGGAGCACTGCTCAGTGTCGGGTGCAAATGCAAGTGGTTCAGCAGTTAGAAATACAGGTTTGTTACATGGATGTATTATCGTACTATCAGCCTATTTACTATCAGCCTAAACTAAATTGAATACACTTGCCTTAGTGACTCTAGGTTAAAGCCATATGCTTCTTGCATGAAACTTGTTAATACTCATGAACAAGTGGGATTTTTTATTTAAAGATCTTTCACATTATAAATTATGCAATAATTGTCTAACATCAAGATTGTCTACAGTATTTTGCTTTAACTGAAACACCAATGCCGTTCATCGTGAATGAAAAATGCAGTCCTTGGAGCAAAGACTGGATCCAAGCCATCTTCAGTTCTTGAAACACTGGATCTGGACCCCTCTTCCTTCTTCCCCTTCTGATCTCTGGTGTTTGTCTATGCCATTCTGAAGGATTAAAGAGTAGCAGTACTCCCAGCATGTCAGTGGACATTTTTATGCAAGCAGAAGGTGTAATGTCAGACCTACTCAGGGAGGGTCCCACACCCAGGACTATGAGTCTCCAGTGCCCTGTACATGCTCTAACCATTAGAGGTCACTGCATGTATGTGAACGCTCCCTTCTGCTTATGCAAGAAATGATGAATACCCCTGGGGTCTCACAGTATTGAGATTACACTTATCAGGCCACCAAGGTTGGGCACAGGCCTCAGAAGTGACTCTGCAGGACACTTACACCACGCCGCCCCCTCCTGCCCATACAGCAGTCATAGCGGGGGCATCTCTCAGCAGTCCTGTCCCCTCTTGGGACCAGCCAGAGGAGCTCAAGAGACATAGCAAGGGACTGAGATTTTTGTCTCTGTTACTCACCATGTCTGGAGAAAGAAGGATAAACACATTTCACCTTTCTCACCTTTTAGCATATTGTCTCACTGTTCTCTTTCATGTAAGAATACTTGTTCTTCTTTCAGCCAAGGTAAACTGTTTGAATATTTTTTATTTTAACACTGGAAACACAAAACAGCAAGAGGATTGTACAATAATGTACAGAAATTGTCATTTGCCTTAAAATGAAAGATTTTTAAACTCAGGTAAAGCTGCTATTTCTTTTATAATATTCATAGGATAGTGTTAGCTTAATTTGTTTGTTAGGAATTTACGTCACGGCAAATACCATGTCTCTAAAGTGTCACACACAGTATGAAGCCACACAATATGAAGAAACCCTCTTCGCACCCCTTGCCTCAAATGTTCTTTAATTGGAGATGCACTGACCAAATTATATCCATAATACTGAAAATACATCCAGTAATAAAGATAGTTTCCTCTCTTAAAATTACTTACAAGTTGTTTTCCTTAGTCCAGTCTCAGTCTACAGGTGTAACTGTTGAGCAAGAACTCTCCAGAAAGTGGTAATATGAAATACCAAGTGATTCTTATTGCAATTAATGATGTAATCATCTTGTAGGTATCCAGAGCCAAGTCACTAGAATAAAATTTTAAGCATTTCTTCTTGCAACCTAGTTTGTGGGAAAAAAATTCTTTTCATGTTATAAGGTACATTTTCCTCTTTCATGTTCTGCTATTTTTATCCACAAGTTACATATTTCAAACACTTCCTCCTCTTTCTCTTTTTTTTTTTTTGCTTTTAATTTGGTAACTTGTTTGAGTCTGAAACTACCAATATTTACATACCATATGGTCAGAAAATGGTATAAGTTAGGAAAAAGTAGAGGTTTGAGTAATGAGATGTTTTCTAAAGGCAGTGTAAGGGGTGCTTAAGAACTGTTTACCATTTACAAAGGCTAGGCTGTAATCTAACAGTCCAAGTGAAGATTTAGCTTGCAGTGTGACCAATTATGCCATTTTTTGCTTTGTCTGACTGCTAGTGAAGTAGGGTCCATCAGTTGTAATGAGACCCAGTTCAGTGTCGATGCCGAGTTGATGGCAGAGTTCAGCATTTCACACTGCCTAGGCTCTGTCACTCTATTGAATTAGATTGATGATGGCAGATTGCAGGGGGCACTAACTGGACCTCAGTGGGAAAGGATGAAGTGTGTAGTCAATCCTGGCAGGCACTGTGCTTTGAGGACCCTTCACCCCTTCACAGCTGTTGGCACTAGGCCATTGCTAACAGTGTCCACAGGACTTTAAAGAGACTCTATGGGCCTTCTAATTTATGGTCTTAGTAACTTGTTACTGTTGAGGCAACTGTGACCTCAATTCTCTTATTGACAAAAAGATGAAGTGCTATTTGTTTTCTCTGACCTTTTAACATATGAAAGGCTATAAAAGTTTTTTAGTTTTTTTTCTTTCTTTCCATGCCCAAAGTTATATTTCCTCTTAGATAAGTTTCTACTGACACAGACTTTTATATGTAGGAATCATTACACCAAGACAAGCTCCGTGATAAGATGTATCACTGCAGTGAAATAGCTGTATCAGTCATTTCTAAAATGCTTCTGATCTCACTCTTTCTTAACAGCTTTCTAAAGAACGTGAACGTCTTCAAGCAATGATGACCCACTTGCACATGCGACCCTCGGAGCCCAAGCCATCTCCAAAACCTGTAAGTGCATATTGCTTTATAAACAGTAAATAGGTCTACAAATGTAGCAGGCTAAGAAAATGAACAATTTAGTGACAGTTAGAAAACAATGAGTGTGATAAAAAATGTGGCAATAGAATGAAAGTAAAATGCAATAGCTTGTCAAATTGTATGTTTCTTTAAAAGTAATACTATCTTTTACAAAATCTATCCAATCTACACGATAGACGACACTAAACAAAGTACACCTGTAAGTGTCCA
>NW_020884873.1:41914512-41934512 GCF_003945725.1 Corapipo altera
AAAATCCTTCTGACCACCTCTACAGCTACTCAAAATGAGCTGCTCTGTGTGTGTATATTTCTAAATGTTCATACATATATGAGTGCTTTGTATATATATGGAGTAATCATTTTGGTTTTACTCTTCATTTTGGTAGGCTGCACTGGCAGAGAGTAGTTTACCATTGCTTAGTAACCCAGGACTGATAAATAACGCATCCAGTGGCTTACTGCAGGCAGTCCATGAAGATCTCAATGGTTCACTGGATCACATTGACAGTAATGGAAATAGCAGTCCAGGCTGCTCTCCTCAGCCTCACATGTAAGTCCACTTAGCTTCCTTTCAAGAAAAAATGCCTTAGTCTAAGACACAATATTACTCAAAACTGCTTTGAAAGATGGTAAGTGAAATGTCTGGAGCTATATATTTGAAACTAAACATTTATATTAAAACATTTAAATAGATGTGTCTTCGTTTACTTTGTAGTAAGATTGGTGTAAGCTCTTTTTTTTGCCTTTTTTTTTTAAATCTCATCATCTTGCTTGCAAGCATTGAACATAATAATCTCTGTGGTCATTTTCACAGCCTGGTTTGTAAGGTGTAGTCAGAATGTTCACATTCGAATTAGTTGTAATTTTAACTATGAGTCTCTAAACCATTTATGAACTGTAGTAGAGATATTGCTCATTTATATAAACCATAAAATGCAAACTTTAACTGTTGCCCGCAGTTTACATAGAAGCCAGTAAAGTGTAACTTTTTGCCTGTCATATAAATCAGTGTAATTACATATTCAAGTTTAATTACTGGTGCGTCTGTATTGGCAAGGTTTATATGTTATATTTTATGCAAGACTACGATTCCTATTAATATTTAGCAGCTAACTATATCATTAATTACTCTAAAATCTTTCCCCTACCATCTTTTTAATGGAGCTGAGAGAGTGGAAGTATTAAAAATTGATGTATTGTGGATTTCAGAAATGTGTCTGAAGCTTTAGGAATGCCTGGCCTTAATCAGTGGTGTCAAACATGGCAGTTTCTTGTTTACTAAATAGTAAAACATGTATCTTGGAGGTATTGTTTCCTAGGTTATTTATATAATAATTAGCAGTGTGATATCTAAGTAGACTTAGTTTTAAGTTTACTGTAGAATGATTTTTAATGTGTATCTATAATTATGGTATCTCTCCCTTTTTTTTTTTATGTTTAAAAAAGCTGAACTCATTTGCCTTTTTTCATTCCATTTTCTCTTTCACATTTTAAATGCTCATTTTAATTTCTAGAGTGGGATATTTAGCAGTAACAGTAATTTAGAGCAGACTCCCTTTTTACTTATGCTCTGGTGTGCAAAGAATCCATTTTGATCTGACCTTTTTTTAGGGAAAATATTTTACCAATTTTTTCTTCTTTTGTTTGGTATGTTAATATATCTGTGCTCACACAGAAATGTTTATTGTCATGCATTTAATTGTTTTATTGTACATTTGTTCTACTTGCCTTTGAAAATAATACACTGTGAACATTCATGTATTTTATCAGGTTCCAAACCATTACTTTTTCAAAATGGAAAAATTTGTCTTTTGGAAGTGTCTTTAGATGTATTAAATAATACAAAAGAAGTAATAAAACTTGAAGTAGAAAGAACATGAATATATGCTCCTGAGAGTAACACTACTTTAAAACAAGTAAAGTGAGCAATCAGACAAAAGTTTTTATATCCCATGCTTTATGCTATCAACCATGCAGTGGGTAGCTTGAGGCCTTTTACTTTTAGCAGTTCTCCTGAGTATGCTAATGCTCTCTTCCTGTATAAAATGCCAAGACAATAAAACTTTAAAGAGCAAACAAGAGTTAGATCATGTGTGTTAAAAACAGCTACTTTACAGAAAAGAATGACACTTGCTATTAAAGTTGTTTTGTAAGTGTTTGGCAGATCTGTTTACATATCTTATGTACCGTCTGCCATTCTGCTGGATAAACTGAGATATCTGTGAATATGATTATGTAGATATGACTACATTGATAGCTGTGTTTACAGCTAAAATACTGCATATTGTAGCAGTTCTTGCCTATAAAAACGGCAAATACACAGAGTTACACCGTAACTCAAGATTCAGCCTTCCTCTTTCATTTTTATGATATGCCATTTGTCAAAAGATGTAGTTTCAGGTCTTACTGTGGTGACTCTTCTGAAATTTGTAAGGACGTGTTGCTCAGTTCTTGATAAATTGAAGCAACAGTAAATGCCCTGAGATACCACTGGAGAAAGAGCCCATGCTCATTCATGCCTTGTACCAAACAGTGCACGATCACTGAGCTTCTGTGAGACTATGAGCTGTTAGGCAAAATATACAGGCTATGACTAAATACCTGCTCACTTGTGACATTTTTACCTTTTCTTTGCTAAGGCAAAAAGGGAATGAATGCAATCTGCAAGGAAAAGTCGAGGAAGGGAGAGGTCTGTGTGGGAGGCAGAGGACCAAGGAAGAAAAGAGGCCTCTTCCTTGCCTGTATGACCACATTGGTCAGGGTTCCTCATTTTTATTAAAGAGCATTACTTAAGAAAATGACAATATAGGGAGAGCAAGACGGAGGTAAACATAGGGACAATAGGGAGAGCAAGAGTATGGCAAACAATGAAGACACAAATTTTGCATTACTACACAGATTACATAATACCATTTTTTTAAAATGAAAAATAGTTAATAAACTAGTAAAAAAAATAGATTTTACTGACACAAGCACCAACTTACTTTTAGTCTCCTGAGAAGGTTCATCCAGGAACTCTGGATGTTTCTCCCCTAGAGAAGTGTTCTGGTTGCGTGATAATTGCTGTACTCACCTATGAATTTGGGGGCTCTATTAAACCTCCATCTCCTGATTCCCAGGAGGCTGTACTAGCCATGACACCAGGTATATGCTGAGCAATTACGTTGCCTTCCATCTTGTAGCTGCCACACAGCCAGGAACAATGGAGCATGGTATTAGAGAAAGAAGCAAGAGGTGATGGACAATTTAGGGATCACAGCATTCATCTGAGAAGGTGCAGAATTTCGATTCTAGACAAGCTTTCGTGGCAAGATATTTGTTTAGTACTAGAGCATTGGCAGGAAATGTGAGAAGAGTCCCAGTGACAGTGTCAAAGCCGAGCACGTCAGTTAAGCATTAGGTTGTTAAAATTGTATTGAATATTGTTTTATCAGATAAATGTATGATAGCAAAATTTTCCTATTTTGAGATGTTCATACTGATGTTTTTAGCATAAATGCATCTTTTTATAAACATAGCGAATATTGTGTGCGTGTGCAGAAATCAGTATTTCCATGCTTGAGAATGGGAACATTATCAGAAACATTGATTTCTGTTGCTGTGGTACCTTAGTTACTGAGTGTCAGAGAGTGGTGAAATTATTCCAGTCTTTGAACCTAGTACTTCACATCTGGTTTTTGAAACAGGATAGTAAGAGCAGTTAAATCATCAACTTACCCATCTGCGGCCAGGTGTCTTAACATAGGTGGGCAAATCAACTTGCTTAGACAATAGTTTCTGTTCATTGACTAAAGAAAGACAGTAGGTGTATAACTTCAAGTAACTGTATCACATTTAAGTGCTTTTTAAGTGCAGTGAGTTCCAGCCAGAGTATTTAGGGCACTTTAAAAGCTTTAAAATTTTGGCCTCAGGTAATGAAATATAATCCGCTCCATTTCTTATGCTTTTTGAACACTTAAAAATACTGCAGTAAGTTGTAGGTGATCAGGATAACCATGGCCTGGTAGTTGGGGTAACTCTTGTATTAATAATTACATAAAGCATCTGAAATTTTGTGCTGTGTGCCTTCCAGTTTCCTTTCTCTGTCTAATGAAAGATGATAATTCCATGATCCAGTATGCAGCATATCACTAGTGGGATCTTAAATCCTAGGTTTACTTTCTGTGTTTCAGCAGTATTAAATTCAAGTTCTGTCTTTGACTAATCTTCAAGTCCAATTCCTGGTAGGTAGGCACTGAGTGCATCCTTGACATAAATCTTCACTGAGAAAATATGTTACTTATTGTGGGTATATATATTCTATTCAAAATTCTAATTTCTTCTAAGATGAGTTGTAAACAATCAGCGTCAGATAATTGTATTTTAATTTAAGACAATGCTTAAGACTGTTTCTTCCTTAATTTTTTCAGTGTGGACTACTTCTCCAAAATTATTATGAGTTATAGCTGATAAGCAACAGGTTTCAAAGTGACAAATACAACTGAAGATACTTTATACATAAAAATTCATTGTTGATGTGAAATGAGTTGCTGCTAGTCCTGCATAACAATTGTACATGGCTGTAGCTGGAAGTTCCACAGTACACACCTTTGTATAAATGGAGACTTCCGAAGTAAGAAAAAAGAAACCACAAGCATCCGAACAATGCAATTAAAGCTGCATGGCTATGGAAAACTTTTGAAAAATATTATTTTTCCTGAGGAAACAACAGCATTGTATAAGACATGATGCTTAGGAACAATAAGTTCGTGCATTAATGATAATGCAACTTCTTTTTAATAGCATTTTTAACAACCTCTTTTTAACAACATAAGAAACATCATAGTCAACAGAGTGCTGAACAGTTTTGGAGGGATTTGAAAGTCAGTTCTTTCAGAACTAATAAATTCAGATTCTTAAATTAACAACAGGATCATAATGAAATATACTTTCTGTTATTACTTTTCCTGTCTCTATTATATGTTCAAGAATTCTCACTCTGGAGATGGCATATAAGGGATGGAAATCAAGTTCAACTGTTTTTCTGGTGTTTGTCTCTGCATTTGTACTAGACTGATCACACTCAAGTGATTATTGCAAATGGCACAGACCAGGGTGTTCTATCACCAGAACACTTATTACATCATTTTTCCATGTGGTCATGGCAAATGCATCATGCAAAATGCCATTTTACTTCATTGTATAAACTTGGGAGGGAAAGGTAGCATTTTAATCTGAAAAGGTCTCTGTAGCAGTTGAGGAAACAGACAAATTGGTCATGAGAAAACAAGAAAAACTGTAGACTGAGAAAATGTAGTCTTGCCATAAGAAACAATGGGGTGGTTATACTATACTGTTAAAACTCACTGCAGCTCATTTAATAAGGAGCAGGAGGATTTAGCAAAAGAGATAGGAAAAGCAGATATCCCTCTGCTGAGGTTTTGTGGAAGGGGGTTGTCATCATGGTTTTTTCTCTGCTCACTCTGTGAGAATGTAGAGAATTCTCACTCTGTGAGAATGCACTGAGGACAGTGCAAATAATTTCATATTCTCCGTTGATTTACCTAAATAATCTAGAATCCTGGAGTTAATAGATGTCATTCGGATTTATAGAATTTTAATTGTTTGTATTTTTTAAAAAGTACTGTGAAAAGAAGAAATAATTTTTCGAATGACTTCTTAAAAGGTGAATTAATATATCCTCATCTCCTCTGTGACTCTTTGTGTTCAGCTATTTTAGTTCTGGACTCTGTAAGACAGGAATTGTTTGAAGCCAAATGTCAAGATGCGCACATGTATCCCATGATCTTTAAAGCTGTTTCTAGAAAATTTTATGTTAGGCTGTTATGGGAAAGAATAACTTTTGTCCAAATGAATAAGAGTAAGAGTCAATCTGAAAAAAAAAAATAAGTTATATCCAGTGCAGTCCTTCGTCTTCAATTTTGTGTGGAAAAAGTGAGTTCCAACCATCTGTGGTTTCAGTCACCTTTTCCTTTGTATTCTGCTGTCATTCCCAACCTAATCCTTTAACTTTTCTCACTCTTACCCTGACTGTATCCTTTCTCTCTGCAGTTCTATCTGCATAATCATCAAACTTTTTTTTTTTCAAACTTTTTTATCTTTAAATTTTATTCCCAGAGGCAAATATGATTATTCTGCTCTAAGATCATTTACTTTTGAGGTGCTTCAGTTTGAAAGCATTCCATTGTCAGGTCGTTCCCATATCTGATTATTCCAGTCCCCCACTGTTAAGCTTTCACACCACTTACAGTAGGTTACCTATCATTCTAGTTTTAATCCCTTTCATTCCCTTGTTTCTTTAACTTCATAATGTTCCAATCCCCTGTCTTTCCTTCGTTCCTTTTTTTTTTTTTTTTGTTATCGTTTCATTGTCCCATTTCATGATCTCTTTGCATTTACCTTGGAGGCTTGTTCTAGGGGACTGCTATGATCCAAGTCTCTTTCTCATTGTATAAGACTTGACATAGTCTATAAGAAAATAAACTTGTAAAACACATCAATTAACAGGGATGTAACAAGCATTATTAAATAGGTGAGAAGCATGTAATTGAGTGGATGAATTGGTAGCAATTGCAGTATTTTAGGTATCCTTGTTCATCAAAACTGTTTCACCTAATCACATGATATTTTAATGCCTGTATAATTTAATTTCACACATTTTTATTCATAAATCTAACATAAGGAAGATAATGGGCAAAGAGACTTTGTGACAACAATTGACTTTTATTTTTATGTGGAAAGAGGAGCAGCTAGGAAATGGGATCTTAAAGGTTATATCTTTTGTCTGAGCATATTCCCATTGAGAAAAGTTCTATTGTGATAAGACACAGTGAAAAAATTTTGGCTTTTGTACAGAGCCATTCACATGTGGACACTAATGGAAAAATAAGCAATGATGTTTTGATTAATAATATTTTTCACCATTCTCATTGACACAACTTTTCACTTGAATGTTTTCCTAAATATTTATATTATCCTATTTTTTAATTTTATTTTATATTACTCTCCTTTTCAGCCTATTTGTCTTCTACATTTTGCTTCTGTTCATCAGTTTTCTTCCAACACTGATGGTCCAGGCCTTTATCATTTCCTCTTTTGCTTCTTAAATGTTACATTTCTTACTTTTGATCAGAAGTTGCCATTTCTTTCTTACGTTATTCCAGCCCTAACTGTTGCACTTCTAGAATACATTCCCAATGCTCTTAAAAAGATCACTCCAGAGATATAGCACCTTCAGATGAAAAGAGTCAGATACCCATAGCACAACATGTAAAAGTTGTTAGACTCCTGTAGGGTTTCACAGAACCTTTTAGGAAGCTGTCTTGCTGAAAACTTTGTGGTACTGCTGTCATGAATTCTCAGTGTATGGACAATATACTTATGCTTTTCACATTTTTCAGTATAAGAAAAGGCAGCATCTTAAATATCGTTGCAGATGTTAAAAATGTGTTTGAAGTTGCACAACTAAATCTCCCTGCAATGTGGTTGTGTAACTCTTAAAATTAGTTCATAAGAGATTCCTGTCTTTGTGCAATGCAAAACTGAGATGACAGTGCAATTAACAATGTATTTCTAAAACTGCACAGACAGTTACAAATTTTATCCATTCTTGATGATTGCATTTGTTTTTTTAGTAACTGTAATGTTATAAGCCAAAAATTTTGAAAGTGAACTTTCTAGATATCTTTTTCTAAATACACCTGTCCAGAATGTGTCTTTACATTTATTTATAAGATAAAAAGTCAAATAAAACCATACAATTATATCCAATTGCTAATGCTTATCCCAGTAGCTTAAATTATGACCCATAAATCCAAGCAAGCATTTATTGAAAAATATAGGACATCATGCTGAGAAATTAGTTTTTGTCAACTGTTTAGTCTTTAGAATTTGTAGAAAAATAGGCACTTTACACATTTTAAAAGACTGAAAATTCCAATGCACTTTTTTTTTTAAGGACCTTAGTGAAAGACTTCAGCTCAGTGTGAAACCCCATTTGTAGGTCACATTGAAGTTACCAAATCTCCAGATGACTGAAGACGTGATTATACTTGGTACAGTCCATATACAGAAACAACATTCACAGCCTTGTGACAAAGTGTAGTTGCATCCATCAGCAGCCTTTGATTTAGAACAGTGCTGTGAATGCCTGTAGTACAGACCCTGTTAGAGTTATAACTGCAAGTATTCTGGTGGTTTTCTCTAACTAAGAAACAATATTAAAAATGTATTAAATAGGCTGAACATATCCAGTAGTTTTTCTTCTCTACCTAGACTTTACCAAGTTCATTTGTTCCACTGTACCATTAATAAAGGTTTAATAATGTTGCAGAATCTTTGTATGATTGTGACCACTCACTAACGCTCTTCAAAGACTCTTCTATAAGCTTCTGATTGAGATGGATCGGGGGTGTGTTTATTTGATGCAGTATTATACTGCAACCGGACATGTCTATCTCGTATTGGCCTTTTTAACCACCAACGTGCTTGCAACAAACGTGAGTAGAGCCCTCCCCAAATCTTCGTTCACGAACCCTAGCCATGAATACTGTCACAGTAGTAGTCTAGATAATTAGGGACTTCCCCCCAACTTGATTTTAATTTTTCTTCATGTTTCCCCTCGTTTTCTTAATTTCTTGCAAATTTGGCATTATCAGACATCATAGCCAAAAAAATGCATTGAGCTTTTATCTCCTGTTGTTCTTTTGATACTGTCTCTCACAGTATCCTTCTGGGCAAAATGTCCAGCACACAGCTGAATAACTGTGCTACATGATGGATGAGCAATTGGCTCACAGGTCAGGTGTAAAGGATAATAATGAATGGGGTAACGTCAGACTGGTGACCTGTCACTAGTGGGATTCTGCAGGGCTTCATCCTTGGTCCAGTTCTTTTTGACATCTTCATTGCCAACCTGGATGCAGGACTAGAAGGAATACTATGTAAGTTTGCCGATGACACTAAACTGGGAGGAGCTGTCAACTCCCCCAAGGGCAGAGAGAGCTTGACGAGAAACCTTAACAAATTAGAAAAATGGGCAATCACCAACAATATGAACAAGGGCAAGTGCTGGATTCTGCACCTGAGACAGGGCAACCCTGGTTGTGTGTATAGACTGGGGAATGAAAAAGCTGGAGAGCAGCGCTATGGAATGGGACCTGCGGGTCCTGGTTGATGGCAAGTTGAATATGAGTCAGCAGTACCAGTGCAGTGTCAGCAGCAGCCAGGAGGGCCAACCGTGTCCTGGGAGGCATCAGGCAAAGCATCGCCAGCTGGTCGAGAGAGGCGATTGTCCCGTCCTGCTCTGCACTGGGGCGGCCTCACCTTGAATATTGTGTGCAGTTTTGGGCAACACAATATAAAACCACATTGAGCTATTAGAGAACATCTGAAGGAGGACCACAAGAATTGTGAAGGGTCTTTTACAGAAACAGGAGGAGCAGCTGAGAAGAGGAGACAGGGGAGACCTCATCATGGTCTTCAACATCCTCACGAGGGGCAGGTACCGATCTCTTCACTCTCATGACTAATGACAGGACTCAAGGAAACAGCATAAAACTGAATCAGGGGAGGTTTAGGTTAGATATTAGAAAAAGGTTCATCAGCCAGAGGGTGGCTGGATACTGGAACAGGCTCCCCAGGGAAATGGTCACAGCATCAAGCCTGACAGAGTTCAAGAAGCATTTGGACAATATTCTCAGGCACATGGTGTGACTCTTGGGGATGGTTCTGTGCGGGGCTAAGGGTTAGACTCAATGATCCTGATAGGTCCCTTCCAACTCAGCATATTCTGTGATTCTATGATCACTTCAAGTCCTAGCTTTTAAACATTAAAAAATAAAATAAAGATGAAAGTGCCAAGAAATTTAGCAGATGGAAAGAAAATACTTCGGTAGCATCCTGCTGAAAATTTTGAAACCTACCATCAAGCATATCAATCAACATTTTCAGTAAACTGTTCCAGAAGATGTTCCATATCTAGGTGTACGTGTAATGCTATTTAATTCCTGTTACTGCATTATAACAAAATATTTAGGTGTCACTGTGCAGAAATGTTGATTGAGCTTGTAAAAGCTCACAGAAATGTGCTGGAATTGTTAGTCAAAAGATATTTTTTCAACTTTTTTGTCCCGTATTATCTATCTGATCAGCTATGTTTCCCAAGAGTTTTATTGATGTAAAAGTTTTCAACAGAAATAGAAAAACAACTTTATGTACCATGTATTTATATTAAAATATACAAAGGCCACACATAGCACAGTCCAAATTCTCCCTCAGCTTTTCCTGGATCATTGCATAGCTTTCCAGATTTTACATAGAGAATATTTGTCTGCTCTAACTCACAAATAACATTGAGATACTTAGTTGTTGCTGATAAGTTTTTGTGTAACTCGTACAATTTTTAAAACTTCCCAACTATTAGATACTGCATAGCACACTGGATCCACAACCTCTTGTCTTGAACTTGATTGTTTGTGGGATTGTCTTTTTCTGTGGTTCTTCAACAGCCCCAAAAATATTCACACTAAAATCTCATGCACTTTGTCTTTTTCCTTTGAATTTTTGCCTTAAAAACTGCTGTGCTCTTTCTCCCTAATCCTTTTCTTTGTTTAGCATGTTAACTTTTGACGTTTGAACTAGATGCAGTTGATGGTTTGAAAGACTTTAGAGGCCTGTGCCCTAAGCTAATTTCTAGTCAAGTTTCTACTTTTTTGTGGTTCTGTCACAGAGAAAATACATTTATTTAGACACCAAAGGGAGCAAGACAATGTCAAGGATGGGAATTCTAGTAAGAGTTGCCAGAATCAGAAAATATATGTTAATGTCATTTTCTTAATCAGAACTTGGTTCTTAAAAATTTTGATCCCATAAGAAGGGCTAATTGTAGGTGAGTTTTAAGCCTCATTTGATATTTAAAGAAAGAGTATTTATAATATACCAGTTTTTTAGAAAGATAATTTCTTTATCTATGTTCAAAATTTCATCTCTTTAGTAAGTGGTATTAACATTTGTAGCTGATAATATATAAGTGTAAATAGGATATCCCTATTTATAGTCTTGGCTTTTTCTTGCCAAATTAAAAAAGAATAATAATTAAAAAAGAACCACAAACAACAGACAAAACACCAAGATCTGGTCAATTTAATTATCAGTTTCATAATATATAAAAAAATTTATATGTTTTTATTGCCCATTTTTAATGAAGAATTTTTGGGTTTTGGTCAAAGCGAAATGAAATCATCAGATTGTCAAAAAAAATCTGTCAATCTGATACGGCAGGAGGCACCAAACACCATCTCCAGCCACTTCAGGATCAAATGTATTGGTATATTTTGTAGATAAGCAGCACGAAGTCATCCCTGAGTTGGGAAGTGCCTATGCTATAGAAATGAAAAAGTAAAGGTTTACTGCTAGTGTCCATGAATTAATGGCTGGCTGGCTTCTGCAATATGAAGGTCAGTATGTGTTAAACATTTTTAGTGTAGAGTAATGGTAGATAGCATCTTGGAATTACTGAATACTTAATGGTTTTAGTACTATTTAAATATATAGTGTTTTTAAAAAACACAATTCATTAACTGTATAACTTACAGAGGATTTTAAAAACTTCTTTTGCAGTAGCACTATGCCTCTTTATTTTACAATAAATTGTAGTGTGATAACTGTAATGATAAAATGATCATAGATATGCCATATTAATTATGTGTAAGGTGAAGGCAAACATTTGCTTTTTTCCTATATTTTCCTTGTTTCCATATTTCTATTGTATCACTTTTACTCACATCTCCAGGCCTCTACTCCTCTTGTGTTGACTTCAGAGGCAGATAAATTAAATCAGTTCAAAGTACTCCTACCATTTGTTATGTTTCCTCCTACAAATATGCTTACCATGCCATAGGTCACTTCTGTTGTTCTTTCCTGGATACTCTTATATTGTTTTTGAGATGAGTGAGTGGTAGGTAAAAGGTAGCCAAGTACATTGAACATACTAGTTGAGGCGAGGACCTACTTATAAATACATAAACATGCTCTATATTATTGTAACTGTCATTATTCTCTCCTAGTTAGTCTAACATACTGGGTCTTGACTTCTTAAGCAGAGGCACCGCTGAAGGATTCATAATAATATATTTCCCAAGTGGTTACAGTAGATGGATGAATATGGGTAGTTTATTGTCTTCTTTTATTTGTCAACAGTAAATTGATTTGCCATGGATTGTCGACTTTGGGCTTTTTTCACAGTTAACTTTACATATAACTAATCTAAATATATTGTGTTGTTGTTTCTATTTATATCTTCAGGTTTATTCATAATTATGTTCAAAATAGAAATCCAATGTACAGTCTTAGACAATTCTTGCTGTTAGCCTACCTCTATGTTGTGAAATAATCTTGTGTTCTTCCTTCATCTAACTAGTTTTAAGACTGGCAAATCTTTATGTCTACTTTTAGTATGAGTTGGATTTTTTTAAGTTTGTCACAGGAATTTGCAAATTAAAATACATTATCAGCTCTCCTTGTTTACTATAGTATTACTCTTAGATGCCTTATAGAGCAAGTAAAATTACCGGTCTTACTTGCTATTCCACCTCATTCATCTAGTAGAAAAATATGTGATTCACTATATATTTCACCTTTGGTTATTCCTCCTTTTCCCCAAGCTTTCTGTCAGATGCCTTACATATTTTACTTACATCTTCTGCTGTGAATAGACTTCACAATTGAAATCATGACCCTAAGGAAGTCAAGGGGAATTTTGCCATAGACTTAAATTAGATCTAAAATTTTTTTATTGATCTTTGAAAATTTTTACAATCTTAGTAGACTACAATATTAGCTACAACATTAGCAAAATCACTGATGTTGAAGTCGGGAACAATTTTATCCATGCAAATACAAGCAAGAAATATTTTCTCAGTTTTGTCAGGACTAATTGGATATGACCTGCTAACAAATAAGTTTGTAAGAGTTTTTTAGAAAGGTTTAGGTTTTCTTTTTCCTTCTAATATAAGTTTAATGTCTTAATATTTTTTTTTGCATTTAACTGCCTTCTTAATACTTTGTACCTCCTTTCCAGACAGCCTATGTAGCTTGTGGTGTATTCTTCCCTTCAAAATAGCACCATGTGTTCACTTGGTTCAGATTTTCATGTAACAATGAGTATCTTCCTGCTGTCCCCCTCCCCTCTGATATTAGTGATATGTAGGCACTTACACACATATGCAGAGTAGCTTTCCTCTGACATATTTGTGCTAGATCTTCACATCCAGTTATTAATTGTTGTTGACTTTTACTCTGGTCTTCCATTTGCAATACCCAGGTATTCTCTGATTTCTCCTGGGACAGAAGAATACGGTGGGACCTATTCTGGTTAACAACTGATGTTTTGCAGGAGGGACTTCTTTCTCATTAGGTTTGCAGATGATATGAAATTAGGGGAACAGTCAATATGCATAAGGGTAAGATAGCACTTCAGAGGACCTGTATGGTCTGAAGAACTGGGCCAGGAGGAACTTTATGAAATGCCATGCCCTGTACTCAGGAAGGAAGATCCCCTTCTGTTTCCAGTTTTTAGCACCTCAAATTTCAAAATTACAGCAGTAAGCTGGAGTTAGTTCAGCAAAAGTCTACCCAAATGGTCAAAAGCAGAAGCAATTGTTGTCTGAGGAGAGGCTGAGAGAGCTGAACTTGATCAGCCTGGCGAAGAGGCAGCTTTGAGGGGACCTGACCCCAATACCTATAGGGAGATTAGCAAGAAGATGGAACCAGGCTCTTCACTGAGTGGTACAATGAGACACTGGGCATAAGTTAAAATGAGGGTTTCAGGTTGGATATAAAGAGTATTCTTTCCTCACGAGGACAGTTAGGCAATGAGTGGGCTGTTGCCAAGGAAGTTGTATAGTCTATGTCCTTGGAGGTTTTCTTAACCTGACTGGATAAAATCCTGAACAACCTGGTCTGACCTTCTAGCTGTGCCTTTTTTAGGAAGCTGGTTCATCTAGAGATCTTCTGAGGCCCCTCTGACCTGAATTATCCAGTGATCCTAGCAAATATTTTCTTAAAAACAGAACCATGAGAGAATGAGCAGAAGCAACCTAGCATTTTAGCAACCAAGCTTAAGGAGAAAGGTGCTCTGGACTTTGTTTTACACATATCAGTGAAGTCGTATCAGGTTCTCACAGAAGGGGCGGTTCTTACAAACAGCAATAGCTGAGTTTACATCTTTTAAATGTATCACAAAAGAAAACTTGCGTTTGCAAGACCAGTTTTGTGCAGTTGGTAATGATGGGGGTTGTGATTATCATTATTTTTCTTCTCCCCACCCTGAGGGACTTGCCTCCCTTTTATCCTAGAGTAATTGAAGAGAAGGCAAAAAGAACACTAGCTTCTTCTACACTAACTGATAACATTTTATCAACAGATACTATAAATAGGAAAGCAAGTCTAGTTTAGAGGTTGTAAAAGCAATAATAGACTTACGCAAACTCATTTGTACTTGTTCCTACACCTTACTTGATGCACCAGAGGCATTTTGTGACCATTGATCATTAATTCCATCTTATGCCATCTCCTCTAGCGATGAACTAAAGAAGACAAACTTTAGTGGCCTAATTAATTATTCCTATGCACTTTTATCTCCTGTCAGCATCTTCAGTGGTGCCTGCCAGCTAGGCCTGTTGCCTCAGCTTTCCATTGCCAAGTCAGCGCAGCTCCCAGCTCCACCATGGTAGACTTGAAATCCTTGGTGATAGATAAGATGATAGATATGAAAATCAGTATATTTCAAATGTATTTTTTGTGCTTCAGTGTTGCGTTTGAGAGAAGAAAATGTTGTTATTTCCTTTTTCCTTTTTTTTTTTTCTCAAAGTGGCTCTTGGAGGGCTCAGGGTAGAAGGGTGTAATTTGAGAGTGCCAGACTGACAAAGTATAACTGTAAACAAAGCCCACTGAGGAGCACTGTTTCTATAGGAATTTTGTGTCCAGTTTTATTCCACCAGGATGTTGTAGCTTTGCTCTCTCGGGGAAATGAGGTAGCACACCCTCAGCTGCCTGACAAGGATACAGGACAACAGGACCTTCCTCCCTTTCTTGTTTGAAGCTGGAGATGTGCATATAGGCATTATTTTATCTAAAACTAGTGCTACTTCTTTGGCATTTCAGTATATGTGATAAACACATGGAGGAGGTGTTTCCTGATCTTCAAGGAGAAATAATATTGGATTCTGGGACAGTTGTGGCATTACTCAATTTGTATTTAATTACTCATCTAATATTCTTTCTTTCCTTTCTCAGTATTTGGATTAGTATCTCCCTAAGTGGTTGTACATATTCATATCAATAAACAGTTCACTTCTACTTAAGAAAAATAATAAACTTTTTATAATAGCGTGAAATTGTAGAAAGACAAAGTAATAGAATTAGATAACATGAAAATGCTGTAGGATTTGAGGATTTGTGTCCATTTGCCTACCAATGCATAAATATAAAAATTCTTCATCTGTAATCGTGGAATGGAAAAGAGAGCTTTTCTTTTTAAACTGCTGTAGGACATTCTACATATCTATAGCTATACTGGTAAGATGTGATACAGCGCTTCTTGAGGAAATACTGGTTGAGGTCTATGAGGGAAAAAAAGTCAGACAGCAATAGAAGTTGTACATAATATATTTCAACAAGTTAAACTTGGAATATACTTAATATTAACACAGGGAATTCTTTAGAAAGCCAAGATGCTTCAGATAAAAATAAATATTTAAATTGTTCTTTAAATACAAAAATATGAAAACGTACAGAAATAATTAGATTTGCCACAGTATTCTTTGAGCTTAGTAGCTCACCTTGTTGACTTGGATACAAGTATTCTTCCACAGTTTGAAGAATTCTGTAGCTGTGGATCTTCTCCCAGCATATGCATGGAACACTTTGTGTAGCTGAATCAAAGTTGCACTTGCAGTGCAGACTGCCTACAGCATAAAAGAATTGAAGGCAGTGTGAGTAATAAGAAAAATGTAACTAAAAAATGCAGTTGTTTGATGTTAAAAACTCCACTGAAAATGTGTTACACAAATATAGCATGTTCTGATTTGTTCTTTTCATATACTGAAGTACAGTCACTGTAATGAAGTAAAGATAAATAGTGGATAAATAGGACAGTTAGAGGAATATCTGCAGACTAACCAACTGGTTGTGAAGATCTAATGTTTGCAGGCTTAAGGCTGTCTACAGAGTTGTGACGAAGAATGGGTTAAACTGAACATAATTTGGCTTGGGAAATAGTTAAAGTTTCTTGGGAGCTACCTAATTGTTTGGAGGGTTTTTTACCTTTTAAAAATCTTTATTACTTTAACATGCAAACATAATCTTAAAAGAAAATCAATACAGGCTGCCATACCATATATGGCTTAGAAATTATTCAGTCCCAAATATTCCCCTGGGAAAACTTTCTTCATCCAAGTTTTAGAAAATTCATCATCTTTATACACTTCTACAGGAAGTCACTAGGAAAGCTAGTGAACCAATAGTATCAGAATTGAAGTCTCAGAAAATAAGCTTGGGAGGGACTTCAAAACATGAGCTAATTTATTGCCCTTTGTGCCATTGAATACCAAAGCAAAAAACTCCCTAGTGTTACTAGATGCCTAAGTCACCACAGCAATACAAAATGCTTTCAGCTGCAACCCAGAAAAAATTATTCTTTCATAATTACAGACTGGTTATTGCGACCCCTGAGAGGAATAAAAATACTCTGAAAGAGCTTAAAAGAATTACATGATTTGTTGTAAACCGTACGTTTGGCTACATGGCTCACAGTAAGCACGTTGACCTAGGCAGCTTCTCTGTCTCAATGTCTACCACCTCTTCAATACAAAGCCAAGAGCAAAGTCTTTTCAGTGTCAGTCATTACATTGACTTAACTGCCTGAGAGACTCAATTTCTCTGTTGTGATGTCCCCCACCACTTTTTCTTAAATGATTTTAACAGAACATTAAAGATTTTGGGTGAATATGGGCAACAATGTTTAGAGGAACCAGATCTGAACTGTGGAATTTGTTCCTCTGGAAATCCTGAAGGGATTAAATCCTGGAACTTTCCTGGCAGCTTTCAGAATTAAACACTGAACTACTGGCACTTTTTTCTTTTTCACATACACAAATAAGAAATTAACTTATTTTTTTTCCTTCTATAGAATTGCATGAAAGATATACAGAGAAACTTAAATTGTTAAAGCTCTTTTTTTGAAGAAGGGAAGGATCACTGTGGTAACTCAGTGCTGATGGTTATAAGGCATTGTCTGGCTTCACATTTTTTCCAAAGAAAATTTGCATTTTCTGTTCAAACCTTGGAATGAGCACTATTTCTACTAACCAAATCTAAACCTTGTTTATTGTAATTATTTATATTTTGTTGTCCTGTATTCTCACTGCTGTTTTGTTGGATTCAGTATCCCCTTACATTAAAGCTGATGTGATGTGAATCCACTGTAGAAAACATGCTATTCATAATTGAGAATATTGTATCAAGTATATTATCTCCTTGTTGACAGCAGCTCAACTCAATTTAATTAAGAAATCATGTACTTGGTTATAGGATCTGGTTGTTTTCTTGTCAGGAACAGTATACATTCTAATGTTTAAAAGTTGAATGTAGCACTTGTTTTGTTGCTGTTGTCTAGATTTTAGCAGGATTTTAGTAGCTATTATACTAAACATGTTTTCCCAAGGCAGGATCAGGCATATGCAAAACTCAGAAGACAAGTTCACCTTGTATCAGACGAGTTATTGCAGGCTTTGAGAATTTGGCTTTGTCCCTAAATATTTGGAACCTACTTTATACATGCCTTCCTAGTATATATTTATCCCTCAGCTGCCTGTCCTGTTATCTTTCTTTTTCCTTTAAAGCCTCAAAGCTCTTCTCCAATAGCCTACAGTCTTCATAAGTGTCCTGCAACTGTTACCTGTCTCCTGGTGGTTGTTTCAGTTAAATGTTACAAATTATGATTTCTTTAAGGATACAGTATTCAGTTGTAGTTTGCCAGTTATGGAAGTGAGAGAAAATTCTTCATGTAAAGCTGTAAAGCCTGTGGAAGAGTGAATGCTTGAGGCAGACACAGAGACAGGAACTTCATGTTCTGTGATCTGTGGGCAAAGAAGAAGTAATGTATTGAGATGAGAAAGCAGATCTGCAAGATATTAGAATCCTTCTTTTATATTAAAAACATCTCTCACAGAGAGTATTATTTTGAAAGTGCTGGGGTACAAGGAAAATCTTCTTTATAATTGTAGATCCGTCAATTGTAAAGAAGGCTATCCATGGAAATGAGAATGTTAATTTGTTTTTATCTTTACCTAAAAGTGCTTTGACATAATTTACCATAGCCATGTTTTATTTTTGCTGCTGCTGCATTCATCTCCTTGCTTCCTGTTTGTGACACTGCATTGTCAGTGTGTAGTTCATGTAGAGGTGTAATTTGTCAACAGTTCTTCAAAGGAGAGAGGTGTTTTGATGAGGACATTTGGACATGATATCCTAATTGAACTTGCTAAGAGCTTATTATACCAAAGAGTTAGCAGTGACTGAACTTACTTCTCACAGATGTGTGTCTAACCCCAAGGATGATTTGGTAAAGGCCTACAAGGATGTGGACTCCAGGACTCCCTAAGCAACCTGACCCCGTGCTTCACTGGTGCTAATTTTTTTTTACCTTTTGAAAGGTGAAACCCCTAGCATCTGACTTGTTGCTTTCTCTATAACCTAAGAAATCCTTTTTTCAGCCTTTCATCATATAACAGTTTTTTCTAAACCTCTACTGGGATTTTCTCGAGCTGCCATTGGTTTGAAATCTCATCATCTTCACCAATGCACTTGCATTACCTCCCAATTTGTTGACATATATGAATTTAATAACCATGCTCTCTATTCTATCTTCTTTATCATTAATAAAAAACACTGACTAGTTCTGAACCCAGAATTGGTTCATCAAGGAACCATAATAAACTTTGTTAAAATAAAAATTCCAATTATGTAGTAGATAAGAAAGTTTTGATCAGAAGTCAGAACTAGGCTGTGACATGCTGTTAGGATTTGAGTAGCATAGATATTAATAAGAAGTCATGGAATGTATAAATATTTATTCAGAGTTTATGTTTAGGTACTCAACAGTTCACATGGGAATTTGTTCTTAGCTCACTGCTCCTATTGTATAACAAAACAGTAGTGCAGAATTTTTGCAAATAAACACTTTTAAATAATATATCTATCTATATATACACATCATATTAACATAAAAATACCAATCTGAATATTTTACTTTTTCTTTGTAATAAACAGATTGGAATATATCACACTATACTGAAAGTCTTCAAGATAAGAATTTATTCAGTAATTTAAAAGTTGAGTTCTCAAATCTTCCTTGGCTTACGGAAAAGAAAAGCTTTTTGGTTTTCATACATATTCTGTAAAGTTGCTTCCTCCTTAGAACATACGTAAGATACTATAATGGAAGATCCTTTACATCTCTAACCAACATGCCTCAACTTTGCCTTTCAACCTTTGATTTTGAAAAACCAACTCTAGAGAGAAATGTTAATTTCAAGAGCCAATGTGTTATTCCTTGTGTTTACACTTCCTGAAAAAGGTGCTTGTATGGCAGTGTTTTCTATGAACTTAGAAAGTTTTCTTAAGCTTTTGGCAGAAAAGCCTATGAAATTTATTTTGCGTGGCCATCCAAACTACTTGATTTTTAGTCTTGATTTACTGTTAATCTGGTAGAAAATATAGTTGACAAAAATGAAAATTTTGTATCCTGGTTAGTCTTTTAAGCTATTAATCCTTCTACAGATTTCTCATGAAAATAATATTTCAACTGTCCTTGAAAAAAAGCGATCCTCAATACTAAAAAATTACAACACAAGAGGACCTAATATCTTAATGTGTAGTGTATTTTTAATGGCTATTCGTTATTATCCTCTGTTTGTACAGAGAGGCTGCACTCCAACCACAGAAGTGTAATAAAAACAACCTGGACACCACCCTGAAAAGAACTGAATTCTTTTGGGAAAAAAGTTTTGTAGTCAGAATTTTTTAACCCAGACAATAATTCTTGGACAGTAATCTTTACTTTGTATTCTAGCTATAAGGAAGTCATGTCTTGGAACTGACTGCTAAATATTTGTTTAGTGTATTTTGTATACTCTATTTGTGAGGTGCAATCTGTATATACAGTGAGACTAGTTGTGGTGTTGCCTTATT
>NW_020884873.1:41944512-41964512 GCF_003945725.1 Corapipo altera
AACAGTAATTTACAGCATATTTCTTAAAAGATACATTTTAACTATAAATAAATATCTAAGATATAATGCAATACAAAATTATTAATGTGTAAATGTTAAATCTCTGAGAATCAAGAGAAACAAAAACTCATACATTGAAATTGAAGAAAACAACAAAAATTAATGGGCTCTAGTTTCAAAAAGGCCTGTATATGTTAGTCAAATGTAAAACCTTTCCACTATGTCTTCTAAGCAGCATAAAGGCCGGATCAGCAAAGAAGAAGGCAGGCAATCCTACTAGTACTAATATAAATTAAAATATTATATTGCAAGTTTTACCATTTCTACTTGAAGCTATCGAAGACTGAATAAATCAGAAGTAAAAAATCAGAGCAAGGAATTAATATTAGGCAGAGGAGAAGGGGGAAGGCAAAACTGCTAGTCTGAACAAAATCTTTAAACTTTTAAGAAATAGAATTTTTTCCATTGTGTAGTCAAGCAGTAATGAAAGGGAATGCATTTATTGCTACAGTGCAATTTAACACTCTATGCCTGAAACATCAGTAAAATCTGCGGAAACTATTCATATAGATCAAAAGCACAGTGTGGCTGTAAATAATTTCAGTGAATACTCTTTATTTAGGTAAAATTTTTTAAGATCCCTGAAGGCAAACAAGCTTGAGTATGTAGGCAAATAAACTAATATGTCAACTAATATATCAAAGTGAAGTTTGTCTCTCTTGGCATAGACATAGTCTGGGGCTAAATGATAAAAAGTACCTTAGATCAGAATGAGGAAATCAAATGGTAATAATATTTCTGTGAGAAAATAGGGACCTAATACTAGTAAAGGTTAAGAACATTTTTAAGTTGCTGTATCAAAGTCTAATATTCTCATTAGATTCTCTCCACCTGTGTCATATCAAAGCTTAAGAAAAATAAAAAGTAGAGGTAAATTTTTATTTTTTTAATACTACTTGTGCTAGTAATTGTGTGATCATCAGTTTTTCAGCAGGTTTTTATGGCTTCCAAACTGTCTGAGATCTAGAATACCTAGTACAGGCAACTGAGTGTGGGTGGTATTTACTAAAGTCTGCAACATCGATATATTTGTCACATTTTTACAGCAAATCTCTGACAAAAAAAATTAAGTTGTGCTGCAGTGTTTTATATACTTTTAATTTTTTAACAGATATCAACTCATACTTTCCACAGAAACATTGTCGTGTTATCTCATTTTTCCCCTTAGTCCCTATCAAACTACGATTATATCTTTTTTAATAGTGAGCATTAATAACTATCTCTCTCTATAAATGTGTATATAAATATATAAATATAAAAATAGCTTGACAATAACTTGTTTTGTATGGGTCTGAGTCAAAACAAGATCAAGCAACACTACCTAGCTTTATGGTTCATTTTGTATTTCAGTAGCATCTTTCCTGTCTTTAAAGAAGCCTCGTACTGAGAAAGGAAAAATAGATTAAGATTTTCAAGGTCTTTCTGTTGATTCCCTTGTCATATTTCTTCTCTCCTGTACATTGAATAGTTAGATCCAGTACAGTGTAGAGGGGAAATCTGTACTTCACACAGCAGCCAGATCTATGGACTTTTCAGGGTTGTTCTTTATTATACAAGAATATAGGGCAGGCACTGAAATATTTATGTCATACATACCTTTTCATCCTATTTTTATTTTCTGATGTTAGGAATAACCCAAGTGTTTTAGTGAAGGAAGGGTATTTTATTGCCATATCACCATTATGCCTGAGTCCACAGTTCATAACCTGTGGGTAAACTTCATATCCAGTGGAGCCACATGGTAATTAATGAGATTCAATAGATGCTGGATCTATCTCTGGGTATTTATATATGACCACTAATTGCAGGACTTCCCTTGGTACAAGCTGGAGTACTGGGGCAGCAGTAGAGTTCTCCATCCACTCGTTGTACCTTCCATTTGACTTCAGGACATCATTCCTCCATGGATTTTCTTCTGCTGGAAAACTCCATTTTATTTCTGCCATCTTGATTATTTAAATACGTGCTTAGATGGGAAGAAAGCAGAACATGTTTTATCTATGAAGGAAAAAGCAATTCCAGATATTTGTAAAGATTCTTATCTCAAGACTTGTTCTGGTGACTTGTTCTGGTTTTCCCATGTTTATGTTACTTAAGAAACCACTCTAAATTCCACTGTAACATAATTTATGACAGGCCAGTTAATGTAATTTTATTTGTTGATAAGTGGATGCATGTTAGTTGAAATCTGTAGTAATTCATTCAGAATTTAATTCAACTTTTATGTTCTTTCAGGTAATAAATATTTTAATAACATTATCTTATTGATTACTGAAATGTGTAACAATGACATCCCAATATGTGTTGATTTCTAGTAATTATCGTAAAACCACATGCCCAGTTGCTCTATTGATATGAACTAGCATATCTCTCCTCCCCCTTTCAGGAGATGGTATAGTTGTTAAATTAATCAGATGGGAAGAGACAGCAGATTGAATAATTTCAAATAGTAGAAGAAATCTCTAAAATCCAGTGGAGAAGGAAAGCCACATTGCTGAGACCAAGCAGTGACCATGGGATGGAAAAATCAGAAGTGGCATTTGAAGATTAATGAAGTCAGTAGGACCAATTAGTTAAGACAAGGAACCAGAAGAAATTTTATCTGAGAATCTAAAGAGAAAAGAAAAAAAGTTCTAATAACACTGTAGGATCTTGCTCTGCTCCTTCTTCAGATGATATTATCATATCCATGAAAATGTTTCAGGAAAGAAATGTCAGCACCTATTAAAAAAAACTTTATATGTTTGCATTATGCCATTTTTCTTCAGGTGTCAGGTAAGTGCTTGAGAATTATAGTGTGTTCCAAAAACTAGAGAGCATAAAGCAACTTATAAAACCAAAGTAACCAATATCTCTTAAAACTTGTTGGGTGCGATCAAGGATTTAGGGGGTGGCAGCATCTCGCCCTGCCCCATCACCTTTCATGCAAACACTAGCTTAGCCCAGGCATAGGTAGGAACCAGAGACAGGCTTTAATTTAATCCTTACCCACACAGTAAAAGTTAGAACAGAAAATACAGATGTTGACAACACGTTACACATTCACGGGAATACTGGCAAAATGTGAGCAGTATATTCTGCTTTCTCATGCAACCAAGTTTTTGAAACAACATTTATTCTGTTCTTTAGTGAGTTTGATTTCCTGATGTTTATCATCATGAGCAAAAGCTAAAGCTTTACAAGCACAGAGGTGATATAAAAGATTGAAATTGTCTATCTTGGCATTTTTGAACTACTGAATGTTCTAATTTTTGTGCTGTGTCTCTGCATGTGCAGTTCTGTATTATTTTTTTATGCTTCTCACTCTGTACTTGTAAATTCATACATAAAGATGAATCTGCAGCACGTTGTCAAATGAAATTATCCACCAACAAAAGCAATAACAGGATCTTCAACACAGCATAAACAAGCATGCAGAACCACACATTTCATCTAAAATACCCATTACCGACACAGTTGCCCACTTAAGCTCAAGGAGAGGAATTCCTTTCCTCAGCTACTCCAGCTGACTCTGAGATTTGCCTCTGAAAAGCCTTCCCCTGCTGTTACAGAAACAAACTCAGCTCTGGCAGGCACAAACTGAAGACAAAATAGAGCTGAGGTAGCAATTTTATGCAACAAAAAGAACTATTTCAAAAGCCCACCTCTGTCAAATACTTTCTGAATGTGATTGGCATTCCTTTTTCCTCAGCACCCCAATGGTTATTTCCTTGCATTATTTTGATGCTTCTCCTCCCTGGCTGTTCCAGAGCCGTTGATCAGCTCAGGCTTTTGCTGGCTGCTGAGAATAAGGGCCATTTGCCAAGCCATCGACCTGTACACCAGCAGGCTGTAGAGAGACCTGAGCAATCTGCTTATTCCAAATGTAGCAAAATACACACTGTAATGACCGGCAGGCAGGCTGATGGCAGGGCTGGAGTGAGGGGAAAGAGGAGAAGGGTGTGATCCCAAACTCACCTGCCCTGTCCCGCAACACTACAAGATGTTCTGTTAGTTTGACTTTATGCAAACTGCTGACTGTTTCACTTTTTATAAACAAATGCATAAATGAGGCAAGTTCTACTTTCTTACAAGTTTTGTTATGAAAGGTTCACACATTTTTGTGTGAAATAAAAGTATGATGCTAATCAACACCTCCTAGTCATTAACATGCACATTCTATATATAACTTCTTTTCCTTTGTGCAGTAAGATAGTAACAGCTTTTTTCCCTTTCATTCAAACAGAAATCTATCACTAATATATATTCTGCTTAAAAAATGCCATAAAAAAATCAGATGAACTTTTTTTGATCCAATGTCATTCAGTTAATCAGACCAAATGATAACAAAACAAGCAAAGAACAGAAGGAAAAGGAAAATTTAACCCAATAGACTCAGTGGGCAAGGGGCTGTGTGCCATTTTTCACCTGGAAGTGCTACTCTCTTCAGTCTTTACATCCAATGTAATTGGGACAGTATCTCTCTATACAGGAAAAACCTAGCTACTACAGAGTTAGGAAGTCCTTAATCTAGATCCGCAAACTGGAGTAAACCAGTATCATGTAATTGCAGAGGTTGAAGACAAATTCACATACATGTGAGAAACCTATATCAGGTGAAAAAAATCATGAAGTGGTTTGGGTTTTTTTGTTTGTTTGGGTTTTTTTAGTTGCGATTCGTTTTCTTTGGATTACACAGCTTTGTTCATTGTTTATTGCATTGGGATTTCACTTTTTTACTACGTTTTTCATAACTATCTCATGATCATCACATTTTTAACTTGACAGAGACTTAACATCAATATCTTCCATTAACCTTTACTAAGGAAAGAAAAAGTCAAAAGAAAGACTATTTGGAAAGTAATTAACTGTGTTTCTCCATCAAATGTGCAAGAAGTGGAGAATGACATCTTAAACACAAACATTGTCAGGTGTGGACTCAGTTAGCTGCCCGATGAGGCTTAAAACACGTTTCCAACAGAGGTGCTATCAGCCCGAGTCTGGACACTTGTGCTCACGGTCGTACTGTTGTTTAGCCTTGATATTGCAAGACATAAAGCATTGTTTATGAGATGAGAGCAGTACATTTGAAAATACTATGGTGTATCTGTTTGAGGTTTAGGACTACAGGATTATGTGGTTTGGCTTTTGTTCAGCTGAGTTAGCAATTCAGAGAAACAAGGGCTACCTGTTGTAAGTGTAAATGGGCTCTGACACACATACAAGAAACTTAATGAGATGACAAAACCCCAAGTCTGAGCATCAAAACATGGGGCTATAAAATGAGTGTGAAAAACTTACAGGTTCATGCTGACAGCAGAACCCAGAATACACCTCTGTGAGTTATGCTCACAGCGAGTTGTACTTCTCAGATGAACCACTGGAACCTCATTGTGTTTTTCACTCTTCCAAACTGATTCTGTTTCACTTCAGCTGGAAGAAACTCTGTTTATAATCAACAAGTTGGTCCATAAACATGGAAAAAAGATGGAAGAATGAATGTTACATAATTTTGAGTGTGTTTTAAAGGGTACCATGTAGAATTTATGCACTGAAAATAGGATGTTAACTAGCCAAGCAGAAAGAGCATGATGTCTGATCATTTAGTCAGCAGGGTTTCATTTTTCTTTACAAAGTGCTTGTAGACTACCTATTTGATCAGCACCTGAAACCTACTTGTCAAGGACCAGGAATCAGAATGGGAATGATTTCAGAAGTGGAAAAAGATGTACAGCAATTGAAAGTACTTTATGATACAGACTTTACAGTTATTATATATATACACATTGTATGTTTCCCCAGAATTTGTATCTCCCAGGCATGCCGAGGCATGCTCACTTTACTGCTTCCCCACTCCCCTCTCTTATTGGCCGGAGAAGCTAAAGAGAGGAGACAGCCACCATTTGCCCTTTCCTTCCTCGGTGCCTCCCACATTCCTCCCCCTTTTGCCCCCTTTTGTCCCTATCCTGATTTGTTCCCCCATTTGTCTGTCTCATGCTCCACCCCGTGTTCTGGCCTTTTCCCTGCCTAAACTGATAAAAAAATCCCATGCACACCTCAATAAAGCATTCCATCTGCATCCCTACCTTGTCTCCAAACCCATCTGTGCTGTGTCACGGCCCCATCCCCCTCAGACCCTGGCACCTACTAATGCAAAAATTATTCTTTCACATATCCTAAGCACTTCTAGGCTCTCCTAGGTTACTTCTAGTATTGAATCACAGAGATAAATTCAGCCTACTAAAATAATTCTCAGTATAGAATTTAAAAGTGGCTGCTGGCTGATAAATACTAGAGTATTTTTTAACCAGATAAATCCCTTTTTCTCTTCTATTGATAAGTCAAGAACGAAATGATATTTTGTTGCACTTTAGTGATGAGTCAATAGAAGATGCTATAAATACAGGGAAAAGCCTGTTGCAATTACACTGCTTGTAGTCTGTTTTTCATTCCATTTGGCTTGCTTCCCCGAACACTCTTATGATAGTGCATAGGAAAATACTTTATTAGGTGGTAAATGTAAATCTAGATGCAACTCTCCTTGTCAACCACTAGCCCTCCAAAAACAGAAAATAAAAAATGAAATGGGGTATGTTGCCTTAGAAAAAGCTCCTTATACGTTACGGCAGTTAAATTTTCTGGAAGTGGTATGGTTTAATTTCAGTTTCCAAGCCACCTGTGCTGCAGCCTGTGGCTCTGCCAGGCTGGGGTGACACCCCATGGGAATTTTGGATGGCAGTGCCTATGCAGGATTGAGAGAGATGTACTGCAAAATAAGCAGCCTGCCCAGGAGGGGCAGCCCTGTAGCTACAGTGGCACAGAACGATGAAGAGAACAAAGCGTGTGAAGAAGCATCCAGTTAGCCTGGAAGAGGACTAATGCGTCATTTCTTTTTGCTGATGCTTGAGGATAGAGTCCTCTGAACCACGTACAGACTTCACAGACCTGAAGATGAGACTGCTTTTCTTTAAGTACAATACTATTTATTCCTTAATTAGGAACCACGAAAATCAGATTTTTTAGTAAAGACCTACCATTCAGTGTTTGGAAAAAAAATCTATAAAAACATGTAACTGTCACAAATAAATTTTTTCAAGGACATGGAAACATGCTGAGCAAATAGATCAAATTTTGGATCAGATTAGGAGCTATTTCATTGTTGGGAAACTATATATTGGAAAGTCCTTGAGTTTAAAGTTCTTTGATCCCCAAATCCCATTGATTTTCTCCCTTTCTGTGTCATGGTTCTTCTGCTGCTTGCATGATTTTATGGTATTTAAATTCTCCCTAGAGAAGATCACAGGCTCATTCTGCTGCAGACTGTACAAACACAGTGAATAAGCCATTCTTCAGAAGACTCTAAAGGCTTACAATCAACATACATAGGTATGTTGATATAACAAGATATAACAAAACTCAGTACATGAAACATTTACAAAGAGAACTGATCTGGTCAAGGTCACTACAAAGATCAGTTGCAGAACCAGCAGTATCATCCCAGACTCTGGACTGGGAATCAAGGCCCTTAGTCACTACTCTGTAGTTGCTAGAACTCTTTATATAGAATTTAACTTATAGCCACAAATGTAAATGTATCAAAATCATTTCCACTCAATTGTATTCTCCTCTCTAAATCAGGAACTAGAAGGTATTGCCATGCACTTAACAGCATCAGTATTAATTAGTCCCATTTCATATTATTTTTGTCTGACCAATGCAGATTGATAGTCTCTAATGGGATTTTCAGATGCACACCATGGGTTCTTAAGTGATCACTTTTTCTCCCCAAACACGAGTTCCCTCTTTTTCAGATCTACTTCTACACTCTTCTGGTACGTAATTTCCAAACACACAATGAAAAGCTGATTTTTCTTAATCTTTTTTTTTTTTCACTGCCAGTAGTTGCAGAAACACCTAAATAGATGAGGTAATCTAACTAATGTTTTTCTCTAAATACAATGCTATTTCATTCACTCTTTATAAACTTGTTTTATAAGCTAAACAGTTTTTGTTTAATGATATTAGTAAAATTTTACAAATTCAAAAACAATCTAAATATATTCTCTCCACACCAGAGGTCATACTCTGTCCCTGTAGCTTGGTCATGTTACAGATAGATGAGACTAATTATCAGGGTTCCAGCAAGTACAGAGAATGTAGCTTGTTTGCTGAAACAGAATGGTGAAACTTCTTGAATACTCCTTGTCCTTTGCACTGACACTTTATTTTGGACCAACATTTTATTTCTAGCATTATATATTTATGTCCTTCATGGATATTCACCATTGAATGGAGACTGCTCCAAAGTGTAGATGAGTTTAAAAAGCACAGGTTAAAAGCCTGCTATGTGAGTACCAATTGCTGTTCTAAATGGTGTAGACAATAATCTGGAGTAATCAATATTCTCATGAAAGTTTTCATATTCATAAAAGTTCCAATTCTAATGCATGAAACCAGCAGCACATTGTGAAGGAACAAGATTCAGGATGGGAGAGGTTCCAGGCGTGGAGAAAAACATACAGCAATGGACAGGACTTTATTATATGGACCTTACAGTTATTATATGGACCTTACTGTTATTATGTGGTTTTAGATATGTATATTGCATTGCATCCACACTACACAGCGCACAGCCTGGGCATGCCACCAGTTTGCCTGCTCCCTGCTTCACCACTCCCCTCTCTCATAGGCTGAAGAAGCTGCAGAGAGGAGACAGTTACCATTCGCCCTCTCCTTCCCCGGTTCCTCCCACGTTCCTCCCCCTTTGACTGTGTCTCTACCCCGATTTGTTCCCCCGTTTGTCTGTCTCATGCTCCACCCCATATTCTAGCCCTTTCCCCACCCGAAACTCCTAAAACTCCTACACCCCTCAATAAAGTATTCCAGTTGCACCTCTACCTTGTCTTTGGACGTGTCCATGCTGTGTCACGGCCCCATCCCACCTCGGACCCTGGCAGTACATTTAGTGAATAAAACAGGCTTTTATGCCTTGTAAAGGAGCAATGTGGTATGATTTTTTTTGTTGTCAATTCCATACTGCAGAATATTTACAAATAAATCTATTTTCATAGGAAATGTTTCTGAGTAATCCATTGTCTGCTACATTATTAAAATAATGGATTATATTACTATTTTGTAAAGAGCTGAATTACACAAGCATCATCTTGCTTGACTCTTCTCTATGTTTATGTAATATTTACTGTTTCGCTGTTTGGCATCTCCTAAAGACAAATTTAATTGTGAGTTTGACCAGATATATAAGACCACATAGGTTCTAAAAACACTATTAGAGAATGTAATAAAAATGTTCAGGCATTCTTTTATTTACTCTATATTTTAAATCACTTAAAACCATTTTATCATTACTTATACTCCATATATTATTTACTACACCTTGACCAAACCAACAAATCTAAATGACAGTGCCCTTACTTTGTAGTGATAGAAGTTCAAATATCCTCTTGTAGGTATTGTCTTCAAAGCTGTTATACCTATTGCATACAAGTACTCTGGCAGACTTTGTTGAGGGTTTATCTTAATTTTAATTATTTTCCCTAGCTTATGGTTCTTGTTTCTCTAACCTTTCCAAATAATGAAGATCATTGTGTTGCTGTGGCACTCTGCTTGCCCTTAGCTGCACCTTCTCCATTTTTGTAATATCCTGTTTTATAATAGGGTGACCTGCACTGTGCTGTTTTCTTAATACAGACTCATTAGTCTCTTGGATTGTGCTAGGATAATTTCCTCAAATTTTTATTCAATAATCATATCTATACTTTTCCAACATATTGTTGGCTTTTACCTCTTTTTTCTGACTAATAAACATTCCACAAATTAATTCACATTTTTTCCCAGCATTGTAAAAACCTTTCTTTTCTCCAATATAGTAGTTTGGTTTAAGTCAGTGGAAGTGAATGCCATCAGGATGATATTAATAGTCTCTTTCTTTCTCCCACTGAAAACCAAGCGTCGCTCCCTTCTGTCTCCAGTCTTTTCCCAAACTGCCCCTTCATTCATGCTTTCTCCACACTTCCTGGAAGTCTCTCTTATGCTGCAACTAAGGACTCCACAGCTAGTATGAAAAGGTACTTAGAAGGTACTTACTTAGAAGGTACTTGAATATGAGTACAGTGATGGGGACAAGAAATGCAGAAGATTGTGAGATCCATGGTCTTCTTCATAAGGAAGCAGGGGGGCAGCTGATGAAGATGAGAATACTGGGAGAGGAAGACAGTGTGTTGCAGATGGACTTTACAGCATTTAAATTCTCCCTAAAGAAGATAGCAGATGAGGACAGAAGAGGTAATAAAATGAGGTCACTTGGTCGATGTTTACATCCAGCTGGGCAAAAACCCCCTCACAAATCTGAACCAGTTTCCTTAAAGTGTGACCAACAAAATACTTACTCATCCTTACAGTACTTACATTTTGAGCTGTACACCTGCTCGGACAGTTATCAAGTCACCAAACCATTGTTTAAATCATGCTTTTTACATATAACTTCTTAAAATGAGTTTAAATGGAGGAAAAAAAGTGAATCTCTTTTCACCTTGCAGTTTTTCTGTAATTGTATTTGAGTCCTACAAGGTGACACATTGTAAGTATATCACCATCTATTTTACCAGATCAGGTTTTCCATAGGCAATTAGGATGCTGAGGTCAAAACAAGACTGGTAAACTGCTAGTTGCAACAAGGTTTGACATATAAGCTCCAAAAGTGACATCCGAGTACCAATATAACTAGGTCAGAAGGTATAAAATACCTGATAAAAATTGAAATTTTGATATCAGAAATTCTACATGTATTTCTGTAAGTCTCATATTTAAGAATTCAAACTAAGATGGAAAAATAAATCTATTGGCATTATAGTTCCATTGTCCTCGGGAGAAAAGTATTATTTCTTCTACAAAGACCATTTTTATGGCCTTTACGTTTCTTCTGTGAAGTGATTCCAAATTTCCAAGGTGAAAATTGATCATGTTTTCCTTAAGAAAAACCCATAAAAAATGCCATAGAGATTTTAATTTCACACACTGTGTTTTAATTTGACAAAAACTAGAGTGAGGGAACTTAAAAAAACCTCAGATCTGCAACAAGAGGTCAAAAATAAATAATTTGAATTTTTATGTCTTGCCCACAGTACCCTGTTTCACGGTAGAGTGGGAAAAAGCAGACTTTTCCCCAGGTCTACAGGAAAATACGAAGGCAAAACAGATATGCTGCACAAAAATCCAATTGTTAATGTTGGATATCTGAGAGAACTCACACTCCTTGTTAGCCCAGTATCTGCTAACAACGAAGTTATGCTTCAGCCATTCCAATCTAGAAAAGCAGAGAGGCTGGACAGCATTAAGTGCAACAAATGTTAAATGTTCAGCAGGCCTGAGAGGTTGACCACCCTTCTACTTCAGAGACTCTGTTGTGCTCTGAGAGGGAGATTTGGATCCCTGCTTAAATATTGTGATTTCCATTTTTTAAAGAAAAAAGCTGCAACATTTTTTAGGGTTGATCAATAAGAGATTTATGATGTAAGACCTGTTACATATTTTTTACTTGCTGGTTTCAGCTGCTAATTTTTCATGCTTTAGATGTGCATTTTGTTACATGTTCTTCAAGATGCATATTAAATCAAAATATTATTATATAGCATCAAAATATTATCATATAACTCACAGCAGATAGAATATGGGCAGTGCTAAGCATATTATTCTGTGTAGCATTTTAGTATCAAACACAGGGGAATATCATCATGAGAGAGATTGGATTGGGAATATCAATTTGTAATTACAAATTTTATTTAATTAAAAAAATTAAAACATATTAGCTGTACCATTACTTTCTGTAATTTTCATAATCACAACAAAAATATATTAGTGCATTACACTATCTTATCTTCATATGTAGTGATTTGTTTAACAGCACTTTGCATAAATTAAAAGAAAGCAAGAGAATCTCTGCAAGCACAAGGGAATTCATAAGGCAAAATGATAGGGATACCTTTCATTTCCAACCCTACTATGCTATCCATAAAGAGAATGATGCCCATGCTCTTTATTTCTACTGACATAGGAATACTATCACAGAGAGGTTGCAGTATATGTTTTCAAGCAAGTGAGCTTGTGAATTAAAACCCAAAATTTATATTCTTCTTCATTAATAACAATAGGTGTTGGAATATTTTTTTTGAAAAAGACTACGTGTTACCTTTTTTATGTTAAGAATTCTTACGTTCATAGTTAAAAAACTGAGAGTTTTTTATAGAAAATTAGATGCACTTCTGTTTTCATATGATGAAGGGATTTTATTGTGAGAAAAGAAATCACACCTAATATAGATTAAGGCTTTACAACTGAGAAATATTAAGCAACAGTGGTAGAGCCAGCCAGGAGGCCGGTAAGATGTACATCCCATATTTTTCATACATGTAAAACTGGAACTGTTAGCATGCAAACAAATTTCTCTATACCTCTTCTTGAGGTATGCATATTCTTCTTGCCTCTACTGCTTTTTCCCAATGCCTTGTTGTTTTCCGCACTTGCTGGAGCATTTTTAGCCCTTCTACGGTTTGGTCGCGTCTTCAGAAGTGCATCCCATCTGAATTTGTCTAAATCTGCTGCGCAGGAGACCACCTACACTCACTCAGTTTGTGTCACACCCAGTTGAAGGGTAGTCTGGATACAGAGCTCTACAGAAAGCTATTAACAGGTCTGCTGTTTCTACTGTGTTGTAGTCAATGAGCAACTAAAAAGATTTGTGGTTACAAGAGTTAATTAACCATATGTAGAGGAAAAATTCTGTGCTAAGCCACTAGCTTAATATCTGGGGTGTTTGCTGCATCTCACTACTCTGGGAGGGCAAAACTTGCTTCTCTTATAAGGGTCCTTGGACTTGCTCATGAAAAACTATAACCTCCATTTTTAAGAAATTAACCCCAATAAAGGGTTTTTTGCTAACTGTCTTCTTGGAAAGATGGCCACCTCATTCATTTCATTCACTTCTCTTCATCTTACTGCTGAACTGGCTTCATTTTTCACCAGCATTCATGAAAATTACTTAACATTAAAAAACAGAAAAGAAAAACTCTTTGCCAATTCCAGAGTTCATTTATATCTAAACCTTACATGACTATAATCTAGCTTTTACAGAACAAGACCCTTGAACGTCTTCAGAGGTTAAATATCTGTATTTAGATCCTTATCTTCTTATTACTCAATATCCCCCATCCATTGCACTTTGAGCACTGGTTATGACTTGCCCTCATGTAAGATCCTTGGCACCTTATTCATTTTTGCCTAATGTAGTTTTCTTCATTGTTCTGACTACACATTTTCCATTTCTTATTATAACTCAGACATCCATCCAGACAGAATTTGACAATTCGCATCTAAGATTTTATCTTTTTTTTTTTCCTCTAGAGAAATATCAGATTGAGTTGGACTTTCTTGCCTGATAATGATGTGCAATGAATCAGCCAAGTGAAAAGTACCTTACCTCATCACTTCTGATTGTCCGGGTTGACCTCATGGCTAAAAGGGAAGATTGTGAAACTGTGAGCCTATGGATAACACTGCTTTATCTGGTAGCAGATATATGAATATACTCTACACACATAAACTTATCTGGGTTTATTTAATAGGCTACCTGTGTACTAAAAGGTATGCTGTGTATTGATGTGAGCTAGGAAATGTGTAAAAAGTTTCATTTTTAGTAAGAGAATAGGCTGGCCAGGAAACCATAGGCATTTGAGGTGCATCACACTTTTATTCCAGAAGCTGTGGCGATGATGAAAAAAGGCCAATGCCTCAAAGGGATTTCTGTACAGTACATAAAAGACAATGAACATTTGTTGTTGCCTCAAAAATCCCATTCCTGTCTCTCCTTACCCTCACTCTTCTCAGTCAGTCATGTTAACTTTGCTCAGGCTTTCTCTAGATATGCATATCTGAGCTACTTCAAGGATTTTTTGCACATGTCTCTTTGTAAAAGCTTTGATAAATATAATCTCCTTTCCCCCTGCTTTCCGAATATAACATACCTCTTCTTGGCACCAATTTGAGCAGTAGTCTGACACCATTTCAAAATGCCATTGGTAACATCTATTTTCCAGTACATATGTTAAATATTCCTAGTACAAAAGAGAATACTCTTGACTTGGATCTTCGAGGCTGTACTATACAACAAACAACATAAACAAGCCACAGCTTTAAACAGAAATAAAGTGTTGACCCAAAAAAACACTGACTATTTTTGGTAAAAAAATGCAGGCATTTTTTAAACACAGGGGAAAATAGCTTATTTGTCTCACCTGTTACTCTCAGTAGATTTTACATTGAATGTAAAATGACTGTACATTAACATTTTAATTAATACTATTGGTTCAGCATGACCCAACTCACAGGGAAGTATGCTGTCTCCCAGGGGCTTGAATAAGGAACATTACTGGAAAATCCTCCAATCAAGTAAGGCGCACTGATTACTAACTGCTATTGGTTGTTCAAACTGGCAGTGACAAAATAACAAAGAGAAGTCCAAGGGCAATCAAAAGACACTTCAGTGCCCTCGGATGATTGGTAGAGGGATCAGGAGCACAAGTAGTAATCTCCTCAATCCTTCTGGTAACAAGGAATAATAATGATAGGAATAGGCAGATCTATCAGGTCAAAGAGATGCTCCAAGGTTGGTGTTATTGGAAAAATTTTGGTTTTTTTGACCATGGCATGATCTACTCAAGACCTGGTCTATTGGGACCTGACAGGATGCAGCTTTCTCAGAGGGGAAAAAGAGTTTTGGTGCAGGAGCCAGTGGGGCTTGTTGACAGGGCTTTAAACTCGCTTGGAAGGGAGAAGGGCACAAAACCAGACTCACCAGTGATGAGCAATGGGATGATGTGCCAAAACTTGAGAAAACCAGCACTCATGGGATCCCTCAATCTGCCTCAAGAGGTTTGGCTACAATGTACCACACCTGAAATATTTCTGAACTAATGCACCCAGCATGAGGAACAAACAAGAGGAGCTCAAAGCTTTGGGTCAGTCCCAGAGATTTGACATCATTGGCATAAGTGAAACCTGGTGGGATGAGACCTGTGACTGAAGTGCCTTGTTGGATGGTTACAGGCTCTTCAGGAGGGATAGAGAGGGCTGAAGAAGTGGAAGGGTAGCACTGTATGTAATAGAAGGGTTTGAATGTATGGAGCTCACAGCTGGCAATGGCACAGTTTAGAGCCTCTAAGTAAGAATTAAGGGGTAAACAAATAATGCAGGTGTCATCGTGGGAGTCTGCTATAGACCTCCCAGCCAGGACGATGACACCAGCAACTTATTCTTTGAGGAACTAAGAGACAATTCCAAGTCAACTGCCCTTGTCCTTATGGGGGTCTTCAACTTGCCAGAAATTAATCTGAGCATCACACAGGTGGTACAACCTGGGCCAGAAGATTCCTAAAAACCCTGAATGACAACTTTATGGAACAGGTCCTACGGGAGCCAACTCCAAAAGAAAGAGGTCCTGGGGTCCAATGGTGCTGGTCCCTTTTTCAACATCACCTCCTAAGGGCACAGAAGCAGGCAATTCCCAAATGTTGGAAGTCAAGCAGGAGAAGGAGAAGGCTGGCTTGGCTGAGCAGGGATCTTCTCTTGGAAAAAAAAAGAAATGTGCATGCCCAGTGGAAGCAAGGTCAAATGACATGGGAAGAATTCAGAGATGCTGCTTGCCGCTGTAGGGAGAAAATTCATGCGGCCAAAGTTCAGCTGGAGTTGAAGCTGGCCAGAAATGTGGGGGACAATAAAAAGAGTTTTTTCAAATACATTAATGGCAACAAACAGTATAGAAATATCATTGGCCTGTCACAGGATGAGGATGGGTCACCTCACAAATAGGGACAGAGACAAGGCAGAGGTGTTTAGTTCTTTCTTTGCCTCTGTCTTCAACATGGATGATGAACCAAGAGGGTTTCAGTGCCCTGAGCTGGAAGATCATAACTGCGAGAATGACCAACTCCCAGACAATCCTGAAATTTTGTGGAATCTGCTGCTCAAGCTGGATCCTTACAAATCTATGGGGCCTGATGGGATTTATCCAAGAATCCTTGAAGAGCCTGCTGATGTCATTGCAAAACTGCTCTCAATGATTTTTGAGCAGTCTTGGGAATCCAGAGAGGTCCCAGCTGACTGGAAGCTGGTGAATGT
This sequence comes from Corapipo altera, assembly GCF_003945725.1. NCBI lineage: Eukaryota > Metazoa > Chordata > Aves > Passeriformes > Pipridae > Corapipo > Corapipo altera. The sequence goes on from NW_020884873.1 coordinate 41,960,740, forward strand.
TGTCCCAGTTTTCAAGAAAGGTAAGAAGGAGGACCCTGGAAACTACAGGCCTGTCAGTTTCACTTCAGTGCCTGGTAAAGTTATGGAAAAGATTATTCTGGGAAATATTGAAAAAGACCTGAAGGACAACGTAGTCATTCATCACAGCCAAAACGGCTTCATGAGAAGAAAGTCCTGCTTACCAAACCTGATGTCCTTTTATGACAAGGTAACCTATCTAGTTGATCAAGGGAAACCAGTTGATGTAATCTTTTTGGATTTCAGTAAAGCTTTCAATACTGTCTCTCATAGTACCCTTCTGGACAAACTGTCCAGCACACAGCTGGATAAACACATGGTGTGGTGGGTGAGCAATTGGCTCACGGGTGGAGCACAGAGGGTAATAGTGAATAGGGTAACATCAGACTGGTGACCTGTCACTAGTGGGGTTCCACAGGGCTCCATCTTGGGCCTTGTGCTCTTCAACATCTTCATAAATGACTTGGACACAGGACTGGAAGGGATACTAAGCAAGTTTACAGATGACACAAAACTGGGAGGAGCTGTTGACTCCCTCAAAGGCAGGGAGGCCCTTCAAAGTGACCTCAACAAATTAGAGAAATGGGCAATCACCAACCATGTGAAGTTTCAACACGGGAAAGTGCCAGATTCTGCACCTGGGATGGGGCAACTCTGGATGTATGTACAGAGGGGAATGAGATGCTGGAAAGCAATGCCGCAGAACGGGACCTGAGGATCCTGGTGGATGGCAAGTTGAAGATGAGTCATCAGTGCTCTGGCAGCCAGGAGAGCCAACCGTGTCCTGGGGGACATCAGGCAAAGCATCACCAGCTCTTCTCTGCACTGGTGTGGCCTCACCTTGAATATTGTGTGCAGTTTTGGGTACTACAATATAAGAAAGATATTAAGCCCTTAAAGAGTGTCCAAAGGAGGGCAATGAAGATAGTGAAGGCCTTGAGGGAAAACCATATGAGGAGCAGCTAAGGTCATTTGGTCTGTTCATCCTGGAGAAGAAAAGACTGAGATGAGACCTCATTGCAGTCTTCCTCGTGAGGGGAAGAGGATGGGCAGACACTGATCTTTTCTCTGTGGTGACCACTGACAGAACCTGAGGGAATGGCCTGAAGTTGTGTCAAGGGAGGTTTAGACCTCAGAAAGAGGTTCTTCACCCAGAGGGTTGTTTGGTGCTGGAACAGGCTTCCCAGGAAAGTGATCACAGCACCAAGCATGAGAGAGTTCAAGAAGCATTCAGACAATACCCTTGTGCACATAGTGTGACTCTTGGGGATGGGCTAAGAGTTGGACTTGATAATCCTTTTGAGTCCCTTCCAACTCGGCATATTCTGTGATTCTGTGATTCTGTGAAATGTTAACTGTTTAGTGACAAAGTGATTATCACAGAAATTGCCATTTTTTATTTCACATTTGCAGAAGTGGCATTTCTCTATGAATAAAAGACGGTTACGTTCCTTGGAGATATTTTGTTACTTTTATCAAATCTTTTAATAATAAGTAAAAATATTTTCTCTTAGAAAACTCCACAGATGAGGCCTAAGACATTCTGTTAGATAAAAAACTTCTATTGAAAGGGGGAGAAAGTGGAAACAGTAAGTGTATTGTTTAAAAATAACCCTGTAAAACTATTTTCTCAACATATATTTCCCAGAAAATAAATGGCATTCATGAAAATTGTTGTTTCAGTATGGAGCATTGTTAATGAATACATTATAAATTCATATATAATAATATCATAAGCTATTCCTATTCAGCAACCTGTTTAAAATGCATGAACCAATCTTAGGCCAGCTATCAAAAGGTAAAAACTCCCTGTGTTCATGACACTTGATTTTAGGCACGGTCTATTAGCATGCAGGTGGATGGATATTAACAGTTTCTTTTAGCTAAAAAAAATACGCTATAGAGGTTTCAAACTGTCAGGCTGCAAAACTACACAAGAATCAATGTACTGGAGAAGGGGATTGTTGGTTTCAACCACACCTGCGTTTTAAAGAAGTAACCTTGAAACTGCTGAACAAGCATCTAATTGTTTTCACTGAAACTTGTACTTACTTATACCACCAAGTATATAAAGATCTGAGGGGTGAAATTCAGAGCTTATTTAAATTAATGGCTAAACGGCATTTGAAGCTAAGAGAGCAAGAGTTCTGCTTTATCTTTTCTTCCATGTTCTGCAAAAGCCTGAATGAACTCTACCTCTGCTGCGGTTCTACTGGATTCATTGGTACACTTAAGAATCCCATTCTTCTAGCAGCATTTTATAAAACAAGAAGTAAATTGGCAATTTTCAGTCATAAGGAAATGTATTGAGGGAATATCTGAGAAATAAATGAGGACCACATGCACATATAATGTAGAGGTTTGAGCATGATTTTTACCTTAGGGGTGATGATCTCTCATGATAAACTCATGCTGCAGTTGAAAGACACAAGAGTGGCATGTGTCACATTAGCCCTCCCATTCTCTGCCTATCTGGTTGATTTGCAGCCATCCTGACAACTGCCACTTTCTTGGCTAATGAGACACCAAACGTTTTCCAGAAAAGGAAAATCAGAGCTCCTCCCTCTGCCACACCAATAGTTGTACATGTCTGGTCTACACGATAGCTGAAGGACAGCTTTGAAAATGCAGTATGGCTATGAAATAACATCATAGATCTCGAAGGCACCTGATCTTACTTAATCTAGTAAATATCAGAAATTAAACCACTATGATCAATTTTTTTGCTTTTTTTAATATGACTTTAAAAAATTACATTCATGGAACTCCAGAAAATTAATTAATACGTACTATTTTAAATGCTTTTCATTACAAACAAGAATTTAAAAATTAAGCTTGGTATTTTTCTGATAAAAATGCCATAGTAGAATAATAAAATAGAAAATGAATAAACAGAATGGTGGTCACACTTTGATGTTTTAAAACAACAGGAGTGAAATAAAACCTAATTCTGCTCCAAGCACTTGTTAGTGAAAAGTGCAAAAATGAAAGACAAATGTAAAAGCAATCTAATGTGTTTTTTGACAGAAAGAAAATGCTTAATGGTCAGCTAACAGGAAGAGTGGAGCTCACCACTGTAAGAGAGGCATTTCAGGATCCTGGGGAATGTCCTTCACACAGAGGCCTATTCTGTTGAGCAGAGGAAAAATGTTGTTGTGAAGATGGCCCTCTAGGGAGACTTCCAAAGACAAGTTTTGGTTCCAGAAGAATTAGAAAGACCCATTGTAAGCATCACAATGGGTGAAAATATGCAAATGCAACCTGAAGGACAAAATTAGCTGTTTCCCTGGAAGGTTTTGGAGGAAAAGCTTTCATTTTCTGCAACTGAATGTTTGAAGTGGTGTGCAGGTTCCAGTTTACACTTCTATATGAATACTTTGGATAATGTTTTCTTTCTTCATAGTAGCAGATACAGACTTATTTTTTAACCTGAGAAACTCATTAGTGTTTTAGCGTGTTCCATTCGATACTTCCCAACAAAACTACAGTTGTATCCATTTTTGTCATTACAATTCCTACTTGAGTAAAACACAAAGGATCAGAGGAAAATGGAGGAAGCTGTGTTTTATCTCAGTCATTATGGACCAGTGTCAGTATTTTCAGATATTTGAGGCCATTTGGAAAAACTAGTAAAATCTTAAAACCCAGCAGGATCTTACTCCTGACTTGCACATAAGAATTCAGGAAAATGTCTATACAGATGGGTGCACACAGGCCTGAGCATCTATTGCCATGCTCTAAGCTGTCTGAATGGG